>NT_177128.1:0-1498 GCF_000188095.3 Bombus impatiens | reverse complement strand
CCAGCGGCCCACCTACCTGCTTACCGACCCTCAATAAACTCAAGGACCTATCACAAAGCATCAACTTCTAGCTTAATTGCTTCCACGTATTGCCAAGCAATCTATTTGTCTAGAAGTATTTTCGGTTTATGTCCGGATTTAGGAACAGTCCTTGATTTTATTAGGCTCTTAAAAGACACGGAAAAAGCAGGTAGACTGAAGAAACCCAACACATGTCCACCGAAAACGACGGGTTTTTCCCAGGAATGAAATCACCCCCGACTCGAGTTGGTGGGAGACTTCCTCGTCTCTTTCTGCATTCGCATGGGTCTGTCCAATCGGCATCGCGGACGTTTACCCTCACTTCATTGACGAATGTGTGAATGACGAATCCGAATTCTTCGTTCTTCGTTCAAAGGGCACACCCACACCAAGCTTTCCTTCGGAAAAACATAGGAACGATCAGAGTCTCGATTAACGATCCGTTCGAATCAGTTGTCACCAAGGATCCACTCAAGTTGGTCGACTACAATTAAAAGAAGTACGTGCTATGCGAATGCGTTGTTCACAAAAAGATTTGCAATTGAAAGCCATCAAGGTCGATAAAATAGTTGGCAAAACCGCGCAATGTATTCAGAACGTACCCATTGAAAGTTTTTTTTTTATTTATTTCTTTACATTCACAATTTATCCAGTTTTGGTGAAGTGAATTTGGCTTAGGAAGATCCATTCGATTATTCAAAATCATACCAACCTTGGAATAGATGACAACACATTTTCAGAACTAGAAAAATTTCAATTGAAACTCATAATTCCTTATTTCCATGATACATACAAAAAATTAACTTTTGCATGGGAACCAATAAAAGAGTTGACAGAAGAAGAGTAAGTAGAATTCTATACCAAAATTATAACGAAACTATAGGACACCTAGGAGTAGAGAAAAGTTATCAAAGTATTGAAGAGAAATATAAAATACCAGGTTTACTGGAAAAGGTAGAGAATTTTATCAAAAATTGCGATACATGTCAAAAGAAAATGATAACGCGAATTCGACCCAAGGAAATCCCAATCATTTCCGACACATCTTTGCAACCAAACGATAAAATAGCTGTGGCTATCATTGGACGATTGGACGATTGAAGATGAAAACGAGGAAATCAATTCACACTTTCGATTCACGGCGAACTGGCGAAATATTCGATGTTAGTACTGCGGCGGATCGGCACCAACAGGACGCAGACAGGTCGAGGCATCAACGCGGTCGTAACACCTCTCGGGCAATCCGCGGGTACAAATCGCCAACACCAGAGGGCTACGTCGACAACGAGTCTGTCTATCTCGCTTGCGGTCGAATATACGGGCGCATGATACAAATACCGCACCTAGCGAGACTCCCTCTACGTCTAAGGCAGGGATTACTGGATATAGCCTTACTAACGAGTCCACCGGTAGTCCCGGGACGAAACGCGCATTCCTTCTTCACCAGGCAGCAACCGCTACCGCAATACCTTTGAAG
>NT_177127.1:0-411 GCF_000188095.3 Bombus impatiens | reverse complement strand
ATATAACGTAATACGTTATAACGTCGTCCCATATAACGTAACACGTTCTAACGTTATGCCATACGCGTATTACGTTATAAAGTCGTCCCATATAACGTAATAGGTTATATCGTCATATCATATAACGTAATACGTTATAACGTCATACAATACAACGTAATACGTTATAACGTCATCCCGTATAATGTGATACGTTATAACGTCGTCCCTTATAACGGCATACCATATAACGTAATACGTTATAACGTCATACAATATAACGTAATAAGTTATAACGTCATACAATATTACGTAATACGTTATAAGGTCATCACGTAAAACGTAATACGTTATATCGTTATACCATATTATGTAACACATTATAACGTCGACCCATATAACGTAATACGTTATAACGTCATACCATATAAC
>NT_177126.1:178656-195050 GCF_000188095.3 Bombus impatiens | reverse complement strand
AATTTTTTTAATATCGAAAATTTTCTTGTTGTTATTTTTAGGTTCTAGCTCTATTAAAAATAGCGGTAGTGGTTGCTTCGTATCGTAGCTTGTAATATTGTTTATAGTTCTTGTTTGGTGGCCAATTTTTGCTAATTCGTTACTTAGTTTTTTTGTGTTAGTTTCTGGATGCAGTCCTCTTATAACTACTTTGTAGCTCCTTTCCATGTCAACTTCAATTGTGGCTGAGCAGTCCTGTCCTTGGTTTGTTTGTTGACTCGTTTTTGATGTGTCTGTTGTTTTGTATATGTAGTATTGATCTTTTTTGTTTATAATTTTTATTGGTGTAATTTTTTTCATGGTAGGTTTGCTAGTATTCTTAATAGAAGGCACGGGTTTCCACCATTTGGCTATAGGCGTAGCCGTTCTTAACTTTCTCTTCCTCATTTGCCGCACATTTCTGAAACACTACTTTGCATGTCCAGTTAGCTCGGCTGCTCGGGCAATGCTGATTTTTCGTTTGAGGCTTTGTTTTCGAGAAAATCAACTTTGAATTTTCGCTCGGTACGCGTGCGGTACGTTATAACGGATCTCACTATAGATCGTTGTCTCAATGGAAAAATTAAAAAGAAAAAAAGTAAAAGAAACAATTTTTATTCTATATTTTCTACTTCTTTCTTCGCGTAGAATCACCCCCTTTCCGCTTGTACCACCAGTTACCAACCACCCTGTATATTTGAAACATAAAACAAATAAGCGCGCACACATGACATACATAAGTAGAAAGGATATATTCTAAATATTAATTTAATGATATTCTTCTGAAGATTCAATTTATACCTAAGAATAATTATGTATATAAAAAGGATCATTAGAAAAAAGAAAGTCTTTTCATATAATTTTGTTCATCGTCATATATTCGATGAAAATCGAAAAATTCAATTTCTACTTTGGAACGTGCGAATGTCCGATATAAAATGTCGTTTATCATTACATTCAAGAGACGACGAAACAGATAGCAAGTCATATATGATATATCTACATAGATCGTTTTTCTACTTTTACTTTATACAAATCAGTTGTAAAATACAAACTTACCAAGGTAAAAGTCAAGCTATATCGCGGGGAAGTTGCGGTGAAAAAATTTCATAGATCAATTTATCGTTTAGCCACTATTGCATAATGACGATAGTAACATTGCTCACGATATTTATAGCACTTTATTTATAAAAGAAGTCGAAAATGATATAGGAGGCGGAGTTCGACTTTGGTACAACTCCTCTATTAATAGACTGATAAATAATTTAGTAATTAGGAGACGGTAAAAATGTTGCAAAATGTACGATTCTAAACGCATTTCTCACTTTAATGTACCTATCTATGATATTAAAGAAAGGATATTTATATAGGTAATTCAAAGCACAAGAAATATAGTTGAAACTAACAGGTATTGATATTAATATTGATTATGTATCTATATAAAATTATCCTTTATGCGTGTTATCCTCGATAAGTAATCGATCGGTATAAAGAAAAGCGAGTGTCGCTGTATCCGAAAATTGCTTTAGCCGAACGATCATGTTTTCTTATTATTATGCATAGAATGTGAATATTCAAGGATTCGTACGTTTCGTTCGTTTCGAGGTTTGTATTCGTAATGAAATATCGTAGCGATATCGCGAAATAAACGCGTCTTTATTATTAAATATATAGGTACACGTAGACTACTACTATGTATAACAAACTATCCGACACAAGATTATTTTCGCCTGTAAAATGCGTTTTCTGATCAATATAGTTGGTCAGTTGCTAGTAAATAGAACATTAATAATTATCAAAAGTAATTCAAATTGTTAGAATGAAGATTTTAATCAACAAATAGCATATACAGGTAGCTACTATGTAAAATTTATGAAAGATCCTTTAAAACATCGATAGATTGACTTTCTGTTTAATCGATTATTTATTACGACGTCTGTATTAAGGTATAAACACCGTAATAAGAGAAACTGTTCAAAGGTAGGTAGTTTTCGTCAAATGGCCCATTTTTTACTTTATTATATACGTATGTCTGTTAGATTAAAATAAAACTGCCTGAAAAAGTTTGTTACATTAGTACTTGTTTCGTTATTATTAATACTTGTGCAGATTTTTCGATTTTGTATTTTGCTGTATCATAAAATAAACACTGGAAGACGCTTGAGTATTTGAAAATTGCTTCATAAATTAATGCCTCGTGTAAAAGAGTTGGAAAACAGAGGAAACGAATTGCTATTAATTTTGATTCTTGCCGTTAAGGAGATTACTTTCCTTATTTGAAATCTGTCGAGAGGAAACCATTTCCATCAGACATACTTTTGTGACGGAGTAGCTGATAGAAAAAAAAGAAGAAAGGAAGCGAGAAAAAAAGGCAGCAACCCCTTTTCTTCATAATGCGACAATGCGACCCGTTTATCGAGTCTCCTTTTAACGTCATCGAGGCGATTCCGAGTTGCATCCACGGGAGTGCCGATGCGCAAATCCACGCATGGACACCTCTTCTCCCTCTCTCTTCCTCGTCCTCTTCCTCATTCTTTTTCCTTCGACAACCCCTTCCTTCACGCCTCTGTTTCATTTTCATTTTGCATTAAAAATACAAGAACAAAGAAACGCTGGATGAAGAAAACGAGGGGTGAAGAGGATAGGAAGGAACATCTTCGTTATCGTTCTCGTTATCGTTTTCGTTCGCTATGAAAAAGAAGCAACTAGTCATTGTTGTACAATGGAAGAGAAAGAAAGATAGTTACATCGAGATAGTTTAGGAACTATAGTGGCTGTTAAAACAACAAAATACATATATAATACATATATAATACAAAAATATTAAAGAGATCAATATGCAAGGATATGATCCATTTTGCCTTCTAGCGTTCGAATTAATTTTTTAATACGATGGTGTCCTGTCCTTTCTTTCTCGCAATGTAAAAATAATTATCACGATCTGCAGAAAGTTCTACAATTTTTGAAATGGGAGGAGCGAGTTCCTCTGTCAATTCCCATGCCCATAAGCACCTATAATCTACAGATGCTTTTTTACTTTATCTATAGATAATATAGAAAAGAATTGATCGTTTATAGATTTTAAGACGTTTGAGCGATTACTTCGATACATATGTATTAGATAATATCAATATGATAAATAATATTGACGGCAGAATCTTTGGTTCGTTCGTCTTTCAATTGCTTGTTTGCAGGAATTATTTGATTAATCATTACAATGTTTGAAATCTAGTGGTACGAGTAAATGCCTTTGGTCACAATACGAACATATAAATATCTATATATTTCACACTTGTATATACTGACAGAGTATAACACAGTACAATACAGGACAATACGGTACTACTGATATTGAGATTCTAGCATGTTACTATTTGTATTACCTCGCTTACTTTTTATCTTATATTACTATATAATCTCATATATTATATACGGCTTATTATATTTTTTATTATTACATTTCCTGGCCGAACAAAAGAATAGGATATAGTAAAAAATTTGTAATTACTAATAAGTATAGATTGTTTTGTTATTTTAACAACTGAATTATTAACGTTGCACGGGCGGTAGTGATTTTCTTTCGTAATTTACCATTTATTTACAATGATCACGATATATATATATATATATATATATATATATATATTCGCAATGTTGCATATAAAGCGGCGCAATTTAGGTTACGTGCGTTCGGTACAAAGTTCCGGAATCAACTCTCTGTCCTTCGACGTTTAATCGATATAGCGGATATCGTTGAGGACCGATCCTCTTCTCGATTTTCTGCACCGCGATGCACCGTAGACTTTAACGATCCACATTGAAGCCGCCAAATATTCCGGCAAATGCAACGTACATACATAAGTACAGTGGCTTATATGTGTTTGAAACAAACCAAGCGTAACTATTTATATACGTATATAAAATATATGTCATTGAATTATTTTCTAATCTTACTGGCACAACGTAATTTTCTCGCTTGGTCTCGTTTGTGCATATACACGTATACATACATTGACTAGTATAAACGAATGAGAACTTCGAACAGGGGTAAGTAAATACGAATTTATCCAACTAAATAAGAATGTTATAATACTTTTGTGTAAGCTCGTCATCTTGTTATATTATAATTTCATATTTTAACGCGATGTTCTTGCAAAATTATACACGACGATTCAAAACGCTCAAACTCGTTTTTCCTAAAGTCTTGATTCTTGAGTTATGTCATTGTTGTAACAAATGAGCGGAGCGAAACGTGCACAGGGTACTTTCTTTTGCGAAACGATGTAACAATGCAAAAGGATGTATATTTTATGAGTAAACATGATGATAAAAATGTCACATAGCTACGTAAATTAAGGTGACCAGTTCTTCTCCGTGAAAATGCAGTACACGTAAAAAAAGCTTAACAGTTTTAAAAATTCTGTTTCTTGCAAAAAACTAATTTAATTTTGTTATTCCTCATTGTAGATTTAAACATTTGTATTTTGATTTTAAATATCTTTCTTTTAAATGAATCTTTTTTACAGTTACATAGTTTACCTTTACCGCAGATACTTAAAAACATTTCACAGCTATATCCATCACATATTAGTTTTTACTTTGTTGACAGCTCACGGTATTGCGTATTTACTGTTAAAGTAGATTTTTGGAGAGACAAATAAAGGTCGTAGATCAATGACAAAATTCTTTCGACATCTCGTTTCTTCCAGAAAGGATCATTGATTCGATAATTATTTTTGCATATCCCTTAAAGGAATACATCGACTTTTTAAATGCTCAATTATTACTAATTATCGTTTCTGTGATTCTTTAAGCTTCTTCATTCGTTCAATTCACATATTTTTTTTCACCGCAGAACATTTTCAAGCGCCGGATTTCATCGAAAAGTTCAGTTCCATCAATGGAAATATCGAATTCTTTCGTTAAATATTGCACAGATTTGATAATTCCTTCCGAATATCTGAATACTTTTAAAATTCTCATAAAAAATTCGCGTTTCCTTTAAAAATTTTTATTTGATACTAGGATTTTTTACTAATTTCTCGCACTTTATCAAGCATATTTGATGGAATAAAATCTTCTTTGCTCGAGTATTATCCAGTGAAAATGCATTAGTGGAGCACAGATATTAAAATATGAATATTTATTGTATTCGAATCAAACGTTAAAGAATCGATTAAAACATATGGAAATAATGTATCGATATTTGCCTATAGTTCGGTGATTATTCTATTCCGAATGGCAGAAAACAGTACAAGGCAGGATGCTCCGAACGCGCTAGAATAAAATCTGCGATTGTTGAAAATGTGGTATAGTATTACAAAATACAGTACGAATGCAGTACGACCACCTTCAATGGATACAGATAATACGAAGAATTCGTGATACGTTTTGGAACGAATATAAATATCATCAATCTGTTCCTATCCTTTATCTAACGAAAAATCAGTCCGTTCTTATTTTGTATCTTTGTTACTTGTAATTAAATTCTTAAGAAAGCGTAAACCTATATCTGCGTACATGACATTTTCTCTTATTTTTACTCATAGATTGTCAGCGTTTACTCAGAGACTCGCGAAAGTATTTGAATACTTTTTAAAAACGGAATACCTTTCTCAAAATTGGATCAAACTGTTTGAGTTTTCTCCACAAATCAGAAGGATTAGTTCACTAGACGATATGTAGAAAAATATTTGAAAAAGCTATAGTTGGCCGGAATCACGAAAAAAATAGTCAGAAGAAAAGTCACTTTTTACAATTTCTTTAATTTAAACGATACGTTTGCTGAAAACTTAATCGATATCGGTTAACATTACTATGATCTACAAGCGGTTAAAAATGGCGAGAATCACAATTTCTCGCAACTTTCGACCTATAACTGTAACAAATCTAAAGATTTATAGATAACGTTACACGTTCCGATGCCTGTCGTTCGTTTCAATGTCAATATCAACATATTCAGTGAATCGTTGTAGGTACTCTTCTTTAAACAATTAATATTTTAATACCTCCGTGTATTGTTTGCATTTATATATACATACATATATGTTTATACGTGTTTGCCCTTTCTCCTAGTCGCACGACGCGGTGTAACATATTCTACCCGTTGCACCGAGATGAAGAAATTTTCTCGTTATTCTCGATGTATTAATCCTACCGCCGCGCCGCGTCTCACGCCTGTCAATGTAAATAGTACATGTAACTATAAACACGTATATATCCTATACGTATGAACACAAAGAACATATGAAGGTACTAAAATGTAATGTTCAAACGATGCTGTGTATGCGCGTATATGTATATGCATATATACATGTATATAGGTACATACAGCAAATATATATATATATATATATATACTGTATACAGATATCTGTATGTATATATATATATATATACATATACAGATACAGTATTATACGTTTATTCGTATACTTGTAATGTACCGAGTACATTCGTAGATGAAAGTATGTAAATATAGAGAAAAAACACGTATAAGCGTATATCTTTAGGTACGATAAGTAGAGGAAGAGAGAGAAGGAAAGGAAGGTAGAGAGAGAGGTGGAAAGGGGGTTGACGTCGAAACGAACATTGTGCGCACGCCATAACGTAGCAATAACAGTGTTCCATTATATGTAGGTAGACCAACGAGAGGGAGAGACGGAGGTGGTGGTGGTGGTGGGAGTGGTGGTGCGGTGGTGAGATTGCAAAACATGCCTAGATTAATGTTTTCTCATTCCACGGACCGCTTGTACAACCTCCATTCCCCTCGCTACTGTGATTCGTTCGCCAACCGCTACCCTTCCTAAGCCATGTTCCACCCCAGAATCACGGTAGCTCTGTCGCGTGACAATGAAAACTACGAATTGCATTGCGTTTCTACCTTTCCATAACTACCCCCCCTCTGCCCCTTCCCTCCACATCTTCCGCCTCCATCGTCTCCCCGTCCCTGTCTTCCGCAGCAAGACCTCTTCACCACTATTTTTCTCTTTCTCCCGCTGATCTTCTTCTCCGATTTTTCCTAAATTCTTTTTCCCTATCTCACCCTTTAATATAGTATTTATTCTTGTTTCTTTGTAATAGGATTTGTTCAACTGTTTATTAGCTTTCTATGTATATATATATATATATTATTTGTACGTATTTAGGTACACATCATGCATACGCAAGTCAGGAAAACAAATCATTTATCATTTTGCAAGAGCAAAATTATAACTACGATAGGTAAATAAAGTGTGATACTAGAAAAGAGATTTTTTCAGTATAGTCGTTTTTCACAATTACATTATACACTCGCGTATAGTTTTTTAAAATTATCGAGTTATTAGGTCATCCGAAAAGTTTCTTTCGTTTTATAAGGAAATAATGGATGCACGGCATTTTCCGTTTTATATTATTTTATCGAATTACGTACGATCCATTTTGTTCTATCGAGGTAAAGATCACAATGTTCGACAGATTAGGTTACATGTTTGTGTAAAGATGCATCGTTGTAAAAGACGGGTCTGTAGAAGAAAGACACTTTTCGGACAACCTAATACAATCGTTTATAATAGGAACGTGTATCTTAACTTGAAACTATTGTTTTGTGGATTTGGATGATCAACCCGATTGCCTGATCAGGTTATTCATTACCAAAACATTAAACGCGGAGATAATTCTGTTTTACTTTCCGTTTAAGCGACGCATAAATAATACAGAAAATGTGTCTACATATAAACAAAAGACAAAAGTTTAGTGTCTGTGTCCAGGGATCAACGCCGCTTAAACGGAATCCGTCACCAGGATCGACATGACATGACATAGCGTTTAACGTGTTAAGTACCAAAATTCAACGACCTCCTTTGTCATTAACTTCTAGAATGACAATAAAAATTAAAAAGAATCAAACCGAATCGTTTAGCCATATGGAATACTAACGATGTACATACGTGTAAAATTAGTTATTTAAGATTATATTTTTATTAAATCATCATATTTGTAGAACACGTATTTACATTCTATGTCATAAGTAGTCTGTTTGATCATGATCTAACTTGACACACATATCTGATCGTGCATTGAGATTATAGGCAGGTAAATATCGTGTCTTTTTTTTCTTTCGTATAATAATATGCAGTTACGTACATGTATTGCCTCGGATTTTGTCTTCTTTATATTATGCAATGTAGATAAATGCCACTGTATAATACAATATTTAATGGTTCGCACTACTCCCGAACCAACGATTCCCTAGTTTTCAAATAATATTTCAAGCTTTTAGCCACATACATAACTGTATTGAGCAAACTCATACATAATACAATACTCATATATAGTATTAACAATTATTTCTCGTTATTATTCCCGGTTATAATCAATGTTAGTGGTTGTATTTAAATTTGAAATTATACTCGACGTAAAAATGTTTGCATTATTTCGTTCAAATATCGTATCCAATACACAACTTGACAAAATTTATAATGGGTATACCATTCATCTTCTTACACAATAAAATCGACGATGTCATTTAGCGTATTAGATATGATACGTAAAAGTCAATAGCGAATAATATTGTATTGAAATTTAGTAACTACGTTATGTAACTATTCTTCGTTATATTATTGATTTATCGTATCGTAACTATTATATCGTACCGAATATAGGTACTAGAACAACTTTATTACAGAAGATTACTTTACGCTCGATAATTTGCCTAATTAGAAAAATTATTATACCGATTTAACGTTACCAATTGTGTCATCGAACTGACAATTCTCGTAACTGCTCTCACGCTGTTAGGTATACTTTTATCTCCATACCAAACATTCTGTAATTAATTAGAAATTCTATCTTTACGCAAAGTTTTAGAAGTTTAGAAGTTACACAAGTTTTTAAAGAGCGTACATAAATATGATTCTCGAATGGACGTATCGTTATTTACTCGTAGAACGGGCACAGCATAGAAAGTGTATTAGAACCGTAGCACTGTTTCCGTGGAAATGAGTAAATATAAATAAATACGAAAGGAAAGAGAGAGTTTTTTTTCGTCGTTATGTCGAGCATACTTCAGCTAGAAGAAATCTATTCATTAGTACCATCTTCTCCTGGGGCTGAAGGTGAACAAGCGGGAAGCGAAGGAGAGTAGTCTGGACTCCGAGAATTCCCTTTTATTCGCATTATTATGGTAATGACACTGAAAAGCCGAAAAATGTCAGGCTTTTGTAACAGAAGGTTTGTCCGCCTGGTCCATTCATTGATTACGCCCCGCCCCCCTCCTCCCACTCACCAACCCACCCCGTTCCTCCACCCTCTACCCTGCCGCCTACCCCTTCCTCACTAGACGGAGCTTGTATTTGTCGAGCAACCCTCTAGAGAAAAGTTAGTGGCTATTCGTACCTTTGGACAATGTCTCTACCAGCTTGTGCTCATCGATGTCGAATAAAGAAAAATGTATCCTATTTGTTTCGTTTTTGTCTCGTTGATACATAAAATTTACACATAGAAAATGCTGTTACTTCGATGGTCGTTTAATTTTCTCAATTTTCATTTTCTTAATCACAGATGCAAACAACTTTTTCACATAGTATGTACATTTATGTAGCAACATATCCTTTTATCTACATCTCACATTCTACGATTTATTACTTTTTTCATAAAAATAACAAACATCTGGAATTTTATTGGAAATATTTTGGAAAAAAAACGTAATTTTTTAATAACTATGGAAAAGATAGTGCAGGTTATTAAAATCGATGTCTCATTGAAACGTAATACGATAACAAGAAAAACGAACGATCGAGAAATGAAAATTTTAGTGTCGAAAACTTTATTTCTTATCATTTTTATTACATCATTGTACCTATATAGGCAGTCGTATAAATGTGGAAGTGATTGATAAAATTATGGATACAGAAATTAGAAGAATTACGTAGAAATTGCTTTTCTATAATATTAAATTAGCTGTAATGGCGTTTAATAGGATACCTTTTGTTCGGTTAAGTCCGTAAACATCGTAATATCGAAGCTTTCATTTCATCGTCAAAAAAGACAACATAAATTTTGCAGATATCGTTTGAATATTTCTTTCCAAATCATTAAATTTTCCTTTGCTCCCTATTTTATGTATGTATGCATGTACCTGGATTGGACTTTATTTATTAAATATTATTCCAAACTTAAATATTACATATTAAGTTTATTTCTCTTTGAATCGATAAAAATGTCGAACGGATAGTTACGATAATAATATTAGAGCGAATGTTATTTAGCAATGCCGAAGAAGATACCCAAGCACAGATTGAAACGTACTCGTTACAATTAGAACCGCTACTGTAAAGAAGAGAACATCTCTGGAGATCGGAATAAGCGTGTCGACTCGATCGTATGAGCCAGTAAGTGAATTACCGATAATTAGAGGATGGTTTTACGAAGAATGGGGAAATTGGATGCGCGCCTTTCTGAATCTTTGTTAATCAGTTCCATTTTGCAAAGCATCGCTGCCGCAGTTCCCTCGACGACTGAATCGAGAATTCCAGGGCCGCCGGTTCTTCTAGAATTTCTCATCATATGCACGTAAGTACATCGTACATCCCCAATGTTACTTTTTATTTAAGTTACCCATCGTACGAATCATTATCAGGCGATTACATCCTGTTCTATACAATTAAATAATCTTTAACTTGTTTTACCGTTTACTTCGTTCCTTGTTATTTCCACAAAGTAATTTCTAGTATGTACAATATTTTCATTGCGTTTTCCGTAGTTTCGTGGTACGATTACGAAGATATAAAAATGCATAAGTTTAAGACTACTGTCCGGGTAATTTGATACTTATCTGCATATATTATCTACATACGTTTATAAATCTATCCTTCAAATTTGAGCTGCAGCGTAAATTGTTGTGAATGAAATATTTGCTCGATTTAACTAGCGTACTACACTATGGTGTAATTCGTTACGACGAATAACGTGTTAACGTTTATTAAAATATTTAAAACGAACTTCTCCTCCCTTTTTCTTCTTTCATTTCAAAGGCAATCGATTACCTACGCGTTAAAATTCGGATTCTGACTATAATATCTAATAATAAAGGTAACGGCACACTACTTTCACGTGAACACAAATTTACAAAATAATCCGAAACATATCGCAGGGTGTGATAGAATAGCAAACAACTGCTAATGAAAATTCATTGCTGAATAATTTTAGTTCATCGCAGGATTGCGGCCCTGGAGAGTGGATCTAGCTCGGTCCGCATCCGCAGAAGGGTGGTTTTAATTACCCCTTCCATTACTGCAAAACCAACCCCGTTAGTGGATTCATTTAGTCACATTACCAGACCGCCCACCTCTCTCTACCAATCCCCCCTCTTTCTCCTTTCCTGGGTCTTTCTCTTTCGTTAACTAGTGGTTGGTGCATGTTTCAAACCAATATTCCGTCTCTCTCTTTTCAACTTCTTAATACAACTCGTACATCTTCGCATACGTCGAATTATTCCACTTACGATTAGAGCAATATTTTATTAGTTTCATCGTAAGTAGCTTTTGCTAATTTTTTCACATTCAACCATTTATTACAACGTATTACGTATAACCAGATATACAAATTTAATAAAATCTGGATATTTCGCGGAAATATTTTCTATCTTACTAAGAGTTATCATCTTAACGATTACGAAGGTATTTCATAGCAGGTTTCAAACAAAAGTTAATAATATTTTACCAAATAATTAACAACTACGTTGTTCGATAACACGTCTCCTCCACATTGGAAAATCGTGCCATTTATTGATAATAGAGAAAATATTGGAGATACATAATGTTCAAAATGTCCGATTCGAACAAATACAATATCGAATATTATTAAAAGGAAAGTAGATATTTGCTGCAATTCTTCGCTTTAAAATATTTGATTTATTAAAAAAGTGTTCTTTTGTTACGGAAACTACTTGTACTTTTAATGGAATCATCGTTTCATTACGCATTACTTGATTATTACTTGATTATCGAATTAGGTACAATCGAAAAACACAGATAAATGTAAAATCAGAAACATCGAGCTAATCTTGAGTAGACAAATATCGAGATTGCTAGGATCATTTGAGACATTAACTTCGAAATCGCACTTTTTTAAAGGAATCGAGAAAGCTAATGTCGTTAAATCGTATTATATGGATTTATCTAATATCACTTTCGCTTTCCCATGACATTTCTATTTCTATTATTGTGTAAAGAAACCACGCACAATGTTTAAAGATTTGTACAAAGAATAGTTACACTGAAGGAATCGCGACCAGGATAGATACGCAGAAAGATTAAAACATAACATTCTTACGTACAAGCATACTTTATTTTTCTTACATTCCTTTAATAAAATATATATAATTTAATTCCTTTGATATAAATTAGTGGACGTTAATATCGATATGCAAATTTACTTTTATTCATAAAAAATAGCATCTGTCATATTTGGTAAAAATATTTGGACGAGTTTACTTCGCCATTGAAGATTTAATTTAACGTAATGTATAATGTATAAGTACATACGCGCATACATATTTAGTTACCTATGTACACATGTATAAGGTGATCTAATTAATCGGCACATCTCTTTCAGATTATACGTTGCATATGTGCTATTCATATTATATAGATATAGGTACAAATGTTGCATAATCTCAGCGCGCATATTATATGCTACAGGTAGTTCTTTTAGTAGATAGATGCGTTGCACAAGTTCAAAGTTTAACTTCGCAATTCCATAAATAGACGTTTACAATTCCTGGCATTGAGATTAAAAGAAATATTGAGCTCTAAATAAAATGATATTAACATGTATTAGCGTTGAACCTAATCACTTAACGATACATTTTATTTTGTTTCTTAACAATTTTGAATAGCACCTTATAGATACAATAGTAATACGAAGGTCTCATCGCATAGTAACTATTATGTACTTACTTCAATCCGTATTTAAAGCAGATATCCGAAACGCATTGACGTTGATATACCGCTGGTACACTTGCATCTAGCATTAAACGTCCTACTATTCTCTTGCAACTGATAAAATCTTTAAACAACTATCAAAATAGTTGACTTTGCGTAGAATACCTTGTACCGTACATATATCTCGCTGACTCGTACAATTAAATATGTATGTTAACTCGAACAGCGCTTTAATACTAACAACAAATAGCAAGTATAAGATATCGCAACAAATGTATAGCACATCGAATAAATTTACTGTTTTTGTAATTTTTATGTCAGAAATTTATTGGTTTGGGTCTTAAAAGAATTTTATTATAAAGTATCATCTATAAAACTGTATGTCCTAGTATAAAACAATAAAAGAGAAAATCTTGTCCTTCGAATATACCTATCTACGTATCTACGTATAACAAGATAATCACAAATCAAAATGATAAACCAGAATTCATAAAATATTACTTTTAATAATAATTTATACATTCTTCTCTATTTCGTAAAACTGACAGCATATGCTTCGAAACTGATTTTCTACAATTTTCTAATAAAATTCTGATGGATTTAAGCCCATTTCTGATAAATATCGGTACATTTTCAAATTGCTTTTATCTTTCAAACGCAATAATTTTCTATTATTATATCGTGGTTTACAGATTTTACATATCATTTTAAAATATCTCGTTTTCTCTAACCATAGAAAGTAATCTTTTATATGTACATATATCGCGTATATTCTGATGGAATATAAAATTTTCACTTGTGGTGTACTTGTACGTGTATTACATGTACGCGATAACTGCTTAATTTTTTGTTTGTAAATTTTATTCAGATCTTTCCTCAGCATCCGATTCTACTCCAAATCATTCAATGCAATGTTATAAATTATAGGTAGCTTATATCGTAAAGAGATTTACTAGTTTGAGACATTTGTTCACGTTATTATACACATGTATATCGATCCCATCTTTAATACCTAATAATATAAGGTTAATAAAAATTAATCATAAGAAATTTTTAACAAACCTACGTTGAACGAGTGTGAAAACAACGAAGAGTAGAGTTTTGTGTACGGATCTATTTACTAGTTGTGGACGATTGGTGCCTAACATTAGGTACTCTAGAAATATTATTACATGTATTAAGTAAGCATAATTCTGATCTTCAGGAATAAATTCATAGTATGGTAGGTCCCCCTTTGAGATACATGTACGAAGATAACGAAAGTAATGGGACAATAAAAAGGCGTTAATGTAAAATAAATCGTAAATCATTGAAAAGTATCAAATCAATAACGATAAGAACATATATTTACAAAACTATTAACTATTAAACTTGTTATTATTGCAAACACTATATTTGAAAATCCTATATTATATTTAAATAATTAATAATAATAATAATTTAAACGGAAGAGAAGGAGAAAGTCTATCATAACTTAATTAGTATATGTAACATTCGTGTATTAACAAGAAATTGCACAACGAAGTAACACGTATAGCGCTATACAAATTTCGATGATACAGGTACAGTCTCCAATTTTCTTACAGTTAGGCGTTAGCATAAGAAAACTAGTGTTATGCGTAAAGTGAATGGTTTAAATTGAAAGGAATAAACGAAATCCTTTCCATCGATCTGAAGATTACGTTAAATAAATCGATTATACGCGTTAAGTATTAATAAATATACGTATAGGAAATAATAAGATATACCGATGGGAAGGAGAAGGGGGGGGGTGAGGGAAAGCGAAAGAGCGAAAGAGGGAGGGAGAGGAGAGACGGAGAAGGAGAGGAATAATAGTAAAAAGGAAAAAGAAGAGAGATGACGAGAACATGATAGAAGAGAAGCTGGCAATAGAGTGGTTTCTTGGAGGGTAGAGGGTGCATACAAAATGCGGTTTCCTCGAGCAGTACCGTCTTCGAACTTCTGAAGCTGAAGGCCTTTAGCAGCCCACCCTTCAGCTAGATTGGATGCGTTTAATTACCCCTGAAATATCGTTAATTACTCGGCCTCCGAGCAAGTTTGAGCACGGTTGGAAGTTCGAAACACACGAATTTGGTTGTTCCTTGTACAAACTCGTCCTTTTCCAACCTGGTTTCCCCGATTTACTGATCCGTTGATTCGCTGATCCACCGATCCACCTACCCAACGATCTACCGGATTCCACCTCTTTTGTCCTCATTATCTCGACCGATGCGCTTTTCATCTTCCCTCCCACCTTCCTCTTCTCCTGCTTCTCCGCATCCATCCTTTATCCGTCCTTCTTCCTCTAACTTTAATCTTCTGTAAGCCACTTTATATATATAGGTACCTACTTCTGTAAAAACACCACTATCACCTGCTATACTATGTATATTAACGAATGCATTTTCATTACTTTCACTTAAAAGGAATATCTAACTAACTGCCAACACTGCTGCGAAAAAATACAATTGCGAAGTAATTTATAATTCGATGAAATAATTCTTAGATTGTCATTGGTGTATAATTTTCTATTGTGATTTATTAATAATATTAATTAAATCTGCAAGCGCTAGAACAGCTTTGCAATGCAAACGATTCCCGCAAACGAAACAAGTAAAAGTCGTTAAAGAAAATGTTCTACTAATCGCGAAAGAAAAAGATGGTCGATAAACATTTATAGTCAGAGCAGTTCCTCGAGATTCTGTCGAAACTTGTTATCGCAAAATGATTTTGATGCTGGAATTGCAAGAAAAACACGTCGTTTAATAAGACAAACGAAAGAAAGAGATTAAATTTTGGAAAAGAGTATAGATAATAATATTAATAACGTTGCGAAAGGTCGACGAGAATATTTTAAATTTTAAGGAATACGGTTGCGATGTTAGTCTGGGCCTCGTAACTTTAATCAACGAAAGTCGACACGAATCGAGCAACGAAACAATATGGAATGGGTTTGTTCAACCACGTTGCATTGTGAATTGCGATTGTTGACTTGTACGTATGTTAGTTTTTAAATAATTATATTCGAATCTATGCGAGATTCGGGTATGTATATTGTAACCAAAATATTGTTACAAGTGTGTTGTATATGTCGCGGATAAATGAGTCCGATTGTGCACATGTGCATTACCATACAATTAGCGTTTAGATCGTTTACATGCACGGTCCTTTACTGGCAATACGGAAATTGAGAGCAGCTTCGAAGTATCGCCGAACAGAAAGCGAACGTTAGTCGTCCAGTCTCGCTGTACCGATTCTTAAGGGGGTATTCTAGTCTAGAGGCATGAATTTCGGGCGGTTTTCGAAGCTCTGTACAAACGAAACAAAAAATGTTTTTACTATTCATTTTTTTATCATTTTTTATTGATATTTTAAGATTACATAAAAATTAACCGAAAAAACTCAAAAGTAATAAAGTTATGAGCTGGCAAAGTGGGGGGGGGGGGGGCG
>NT_177126.1:130796-178504 GCF_000188095.3 Bombus impatiens | reverse complement strand
GGGGGGGCGCAAGGGTGTCCTGGCGTGTATGCCTTCAACCCTTCTGGTCATCTGAAACAAAAAAGCCGACCGGATTCTTAATTACTATAGATGCAGCTATAGCGTGAACCGTGGAAAAGTCAAAAAAATATTTTTTCACAAAATGGCGGCCGTTTGAAAAAAATTATTTTTTTTGCATGTTTTTTTGACAATTCCCAATTTTTTAAAAATAGTAAAATAAAAAATTTTGATCTGAGCGTGCTTGAGGCGATAGAGGAATGTATAAAGAACATTCACGCCAAATTTCAAATAAATCGGTTCGTTAGAACTTGAGATATCGTGCACGCCAACTCGAAAAAAATAGTTTCGAGAAAAACGCGTGTAAAGCTTTGAGACAAGTTTCCGGCAATTTTACTCATAGAATGGTACAGCATACTTACATATTTTTAATCGGCGATTCCTGCTCCATACAAGAAACCTTCCTCTGCTTCAAAATGCTCATTCTCCGAAGTTCTTTTACGGAGACGAGTATTCTAAAATACAATAGCCGTAATTCTTATTAATTAAAATTTCTTCATCTTGCGAACTTTTCAATTTTGCTGCAGATACACTAGTGAAACTAGTTTCTTTTTAAATAAAAATAAAAAATAAAAACGGTAAATTGATTACCGGAAAATCTTCTCTTCTTCGGTCTGCATGCTCGTTTAGAACTGAATTTTGAATGTTTTTTATCCATTTTACTTTAAAATCTCAATATATAAAACAATTTTTACTTTAAATATTTATAAAACGTTGTCAGAGTTAGCACGTCGACGTTGCTTGACAAAAATACGTTGATTCCGACAAAATACGTTTCTATGGCCTTGAATTAAAAATACATTAAAAAGGGATAAAATACAATAAAGATTTTATGATTTATTCATACGTACGCATTCGAGCAACTCATAAAATAATTGAAATTTTGAAAAATCTTCTTGAATGTCTAAACTTTGCAGATATGAAAAAAAAATATCCGATTTTTTCACATTTGTAGATTAGAATACCCCCTTAACGAACAAGACGCCAAGTTACACAATGGCACTTTCGGCCATACTGACCGTTTTGTCAGAAGAGCGTGATTTTTCGGCTTTTTATATATACGCTATGAAAATCCCAAAATCTCACGATGGAGGGGAGTCAAAAGCTCATTATGTGCATAGGCAAAGACTAACGTTTCAAGATTTCCGAGAACGATACTCTCTGTATATTTATCACCAACTACCGCCGCTATCTTCTCATTGCCTAGATAAATATGTAGAATAAAAGCGTTTCGGTTTCCCGCATGCTCTTCGAGAAATTTGAAGAGTACGGGTGGAGACAGAATGTTCTTCATCTGTAACTATAAGAATAATAACTTGTGGCATACAGTCACCTATTATTTAACGCGATTGCAACGAGACAGGTTCGTACGATGACGTAGCTAACGAAAGTCATAAATCTCTGTTTTCGATTTCTATCGACGCCGCGTATCGCGTTAAGATCTTCTAATACTTTCCGTTAGAAGGATAGGGATATTTTGTTGAAACGAAGCTAATTTTCTGTTTGCTGAATAAACAATAAAATCTTGAATTTCAATAGCCGGTTGAATGAGTACGTCTGTGTTCGGACTGTTCAAGTTCGAACGTGTAACAAAGTGTTTGTCTGATTTGTGTGCTTTTACTATTGGATAACGTCGAAAGATCGAAAAACGTCTGAAAAATGTTTTTCTCGGAATGTTCTAGTTTTGCTTGGCATGCTCATGGCGTACGTTGATTGGCTGCTGTCAACGATTTCCTCTCACGATCAACGACATTCTGAGTGTATTACATCAACATTTCGTGCGATATCACCAGAGTTTGATTCAATGTACAATTTTCGAAAAACATCAGTTTACGCTTTCCGGTTCTATCATCGTAAAAGCATCTTGAAAGGAAATGCAATTAACAAAGATGAGGAGAGTGAAGACTTGGATTTTCTAAACGAGCTCAACTGGATTACTGTACGACGTTCAAGAATTTATGATGCTTCAAATGCGTAAGTTAATGAATGCTATTTTAAGTCTTACGTAGTTCATGATGCTAGCGAAATAAAATATCTTATAACGAGTAATAGGAAATTATATTGTAACGACAATCGACGTATAAAACATCAAGTAATTGGCGTGATTGAAATACGGAAACTTCGCTCGTTACATGTCCTCTTTACCACGAGACTAACCCTTTCAGTTTGTGCCACGGAGAGATTCTAATTAATCAACTGGCCAATGTCCATACTCTACCTCGAATAAATGCACGCATTCAATCAATAGATTCCTTTGAAGCATGTCACTTTTTTCAGTATGACACATTAAAGTATATTGCGTCTAGGATATTCACTACTCGCACAACTTAATTTATAACTAAGAAAGATTAATATAATTGACAAGTATGAGAAATAAGTTTTTTTTTTATTAAAAAAGTACATATATGTTTAATAGAATTATTATATAGAAAATGGCCAATGCTAAAACGACGAGATAAAGTTACTGCAAAATGTTTATGTGTGTACTCGCACGTCATAAGAAATTGCACATATATGTATATATGTAGGAATGTTATATTATTAGTTTGTAGGTAACAGTATGATTTATACGATATCGTTTGCACTCACGCGAAATCGAATATAATACCCTGTTTCACGTATTCGTTACTCACTACTTCTACGAAACAACGACACAACGACCTTCGCACAACGACGATAAATTCAACTCTGACCGTCTCAACTCTCGTTACAATGTTCTTCATGCTCACTTTTTCCTTAACATATCTTGGTAACGCTCATAACAATATTCTACTGCTATCTCTTTTTCCAGCATACGTAGCATGTACGAGTACGTTTAGTACTCGTATCTGATAATTATATGTCCGTTTGCATATATGTATATGTAGTTGGAAATCCGTGTTACATCTTTTGTACAGATCTACTATACGTAAACTTTACGACGAGAAGTTCTAAATATGCAGACCTACACTCGAGAAGAAGCTTTCTTAAATATTTCAGAAAATGTGCCTTAACTTGCAATGGATTATTACTGATGATTAATGTCTGTTGATATTCTTCAATTTTAAAAAATTTCATTAATGTTTAATAATTCTATCAATTATCAGTAATTAAAAATACGACGAAATATCACGAATAAAAATATAGGTCATCGTATCACAACATTTGAAAATAACATTGAATGCTACACTTATTTAATTCAAAGGCAAGTATGTATAATGGTGTTGTAGGTTACCTGTATATGCATTCCTTCCTATATGTATGCATAGATGTGGTAAGTGGCTATTTCAAAACTCTGAATCGTCATCGGCAGAAAATACAATTAAAATTAGTTATGAACATGTGAGCCACTAATCCAGTAATATTATTGCCTTCACGACTTTCTATAAAAGAAATTTTTATATAGGGTGGTTGGTAACTGGTGGTACAAGCGGAAAGGGGGTGATTCTAGGCGCAAAAAGAAGTCGAAAATATAGAATAAACATTTGTTTTAAATTTTTCCATCGAGACAACGATCTACAGTGAGATCCGTTATAACGAGACGCGATAAAGTGCACGCGTACCGAGCGAAAATTCAAAGTCGATTTTCTCGAAAACAAAGCCTCGAACAAAAAATTTTTATTCTATATTTTCGACTCCTTTTTTCGCGTAGAATCACCCCCTTTCCGCTTGTACCACCAGTTACCAACCACCCTATATAAAAATTTCTTTTATAGAAAGTCGTGAAGGCAATAATATTACTGGATTAGTGGCTCACATGTTCATAACTAATTTTAATTGTATTTTCTGCCGATGACGATTCAGAGTTTTGAAATAGCCACTTACCACATCTATGCATACATATAGGAAGGAATGCATATACAGGTAACCTACAACACCATTATACATACTTGCCTTTGAATTAAATAAGTGTAGCATTCAATGTTATTTTCAAATGTTGTGATACGATGACCTATATTTTTATTCGTGATATTTCGTCGTATTTTTAATTACTGATAATTGATAGAATTATTAAACATTAATGAAATTTTTTAAAATTGAAGAATATCAACAGACATTAATCATCAGTAATAATCCATTGCAAGTTAAGGCACATTTTCTGAAATATTTAAGAAAGCTTCTTCTCGAGTGTAGGTCTGCATATTTAGAACTTCTCGTCGTAAAGTTTACGTATAGTAGATCTGTACAAAAGATGTAACACGGATTTCCAACTACATATACATATATGCAAACGGACATATAATTATCAGATACGAGTACTAAACGTACTCGTACATGCTACGTATGCTGGAAAAAGAGATAGCAGTAGAATATTGAAATTGGAATAAGTGCCGCTTTTAAATAGGAAGTATGGTATAATCATAGCTTCTCTTCTTTTAAGATTAATGAAAATTATAACCAAATAAGCGTATTTTAGTTTCTTGATTATACGAGCTTTTTTTTTGTTCGTATTTTATTATCTTGATTAAGAAAGTTAATTACATACGACATATAACGAATATATACAGACCGTACAGTTAATTAATGATGTGTATTTAAATTTTAAAGTAAACAGAAAAAACCAAAAGATTTCCTTTCGTTTACCAGTATTCCAATAATAAGAATGAATAAATCATCGAAGTACCATACTCGTGATATGTTGAAAGTCGTATATCATTTTTCGTCATCATAGTCGTTTTTCATTTAATCTTTTCATTATACTCATTGTCTACGAAACAATCAAACGGTCAACCAGATTTGTACAACCGCATCATTCTTATTGTTAGTATTGTGTGAATACTAACTGGCGTTATATTCTAAGAGGGTGGTTAAACGAATGTTAACGAGACCGTAAATGGAACAACGCAGTGTACAGGGGCTTGATTAAAATATTAATTGAGATGGAAATAATGATTCGTTGCGGTTCGGTGATTACATCGCCCTACTGTACTTCGTATCTTTGACTTTTTAATATATGCCACTGAATAGATTCTCAACCCTGATGAATCTAACCAACGAATCGTCTGATGCTAGAAAGCAACGTTGTTTGCTCATTTATAATAGATTTTATCGATAGAAATATCACGATATAATATATAATCTTGCAACATCACGAGATATGTAAAATTTTATTTGTGTATTACGTATATGTATTCTTCTTTGCGTATCTACTTCTTCAATTGTAAGTACGCGCTAGACGATGGAGGACGTAAAACTTTTAAGTAATTATTAATTATACACCCATTATCAATCACATGTCGTTCGCAGAAATACGATCAACAAAATTCTTCAAATCTTTGTCGCACCGCGTTAGTTTCAATTCAACGTTTTATTTGTTTTAGATATTGTAATTATACCATGGTACGTATGTACATACACAGTGCCGTGAATCACTATAAACAAAACTGTTTTTAGATGTTTCAAAATATTAAAACAGAAATTGACGATTGAGAATCGACATATAATTTCGTATTATAATGTAGAACAAAACTGAGGATACAACAAAAATTTTCTCCTTTCGAAGCCTGGAAGAAACTAAATTTCCTTTTAAAGAACTATTTTCCTTGTGTTTTTAGCTGTGAGAAAATATACACTCAGTATTAATTTTGTTACACTTTCATTCGACATTTAATCGATTTTTCTTTATTTTTAATTGCTTCTATTAATCTGCCAAGTAGACTGACCTTTTTTCTAAATTCAGCGATATTTTCTATAGGCGACTTTTCCTGATTGTAAACTTTTCTACCTAGAATTTCCCATAGATTTTTGATCGGATTCAATTCTACTAATAATTCTATTTCGAAATCTTGAAACCACTTTTCCGTAGGGGCAGCTATGTCTTATTGAAAAATTGTCTTTTTCACTTCTATCTCAGCTATAAAAGACTGAAAAATTCGCCGTAGAACATCTTCGGATATTCTATAGCGTTCAATTTACCCTTTACAAAAGCAATTCCACTTAACATATCCAAGCATCATCAGTGATTTGTTGGAAATATTGTAGAAATAAAGCAGAGAATGTATTTCAGTGTACAATTAACGTCTTTCACAGCACTGTATGTATGTATGTAAGTATATTCGAAATCTATAATTATCGCGTTATGCATATACATTTTATTGTAAACAGCTATACAGACTACTTGGAAATTCTCCAACTATTAAATCAGGGATGCTCAGAATTCCCTTATTCCTCTCATCTATGCATGTATTAATCGCATATATGTAAATAGATCACCTCACTCGCACATCAGCTACACCTTATTTGTAAATAGTCGTCCACGTTTAAAAAACATATGAAAAACGATTTACATTCGTCTTCACTTACGCATCATGTATGATTAATGTCATATTTTTATTATACGTTGATATATGTTCGTTTATGAATCAAAGATCTGAATTATCTGAATCAAAGATCACTAACCGTATGAATAAACAAATAAATAGGTAAATAATATACATAATCCGGAGAAGTTCTATTGCTTAAACACCTTTTGCCCTTTTTTTTGGCTCGAGGACATACGTCAGTCATTAGTTTCAGGATGGAGACTAAAAAGGAAACACCCAGCAGACCTCACAAAGGATATATCTTAACAAACACGAAGATGGTACCCCATTGGGGGTAGCCACCCACATGATAATCAAACAGATAAAAAATTCTGCCAAATGTCCAAATTGGACAAATTGTGAATGTGAAATTTTAAATAAAAAAAAAAATAGTTTCAGGATTGTATATCAGAGAGTGTTTCAAGAACTCAAGTTTATCTCATCTTTCCGTTTCTCTGCACACTTTGTATATTCATGATTTCCTATTTCTGGTACATCGCTCACTTTGCTACCAAGATGGGCCTATCTCAAACTCTCGAACATTCGCGATATTTCGTACGTTGTACACTTTTCGAGAGTCATTCGATTAAATTTCACGGTTTGTATTCTAGTATCTGCGATTCCAATCTGTTTTTTTTTCGGAGCGTAACAATTATAATTTCATTTTTGTTTACACAGCGTAACTGATGCAAAGTAGAATTTTTGATAGAATACTAGTCAGTTACACAAGTTAATAAAATACATTATTTTATCGACTTATCTTATCAAAAAATTTAGATCATTTAATTATTAAACTTTCGGATTTTCACTACACTTGGCGAATTAATTGGTTTGAACCTCTTCAATTCGAAAATTCATGACACCTTAATACAGCGTATTAATCGATATTCATTTCCAATTGAATCGCCAAACAATTAATGGTAACGTCCCATTTATAAGCAAAACATAAAAGGATGAACAGAAACAGAATTTGAATGGTAATCTCTTCATGTAATCTATGACTATTGTGAAAGACGTTAGAGAGGGCGATGGTATAGGGCAAACAATTGAAAAGAAAGTCATTGTCTGGCAGCCGTTGAAAACATAAGGGAACAGTTGGGCTTCCATTAAAATCACCTTTTATGAAAACTAATCACATAGGCCGCACATGCTCAACTGACTTTAGGGTGCGTCTCAATACCTACGTTAAACCACTATATTTTATTATCCCGCATTTAGTAGTCCTCGGAACAAAAAAGTTAATTTGCTAAATGTGTTCGTCTTATACTCCAGTATTACTCGCATCAATACATATTTGGACGCAGCACTATCTGCATATTTGTCGCTTTGTACTTACAAGAAAACATGTTTTAAATATTGTATTTAAGTATTGCTTGTTCTACGAAACTACGAATCATTCCTATGTATGTATGTAGCTTGAAAATACGTAAGCAATTTCTTTCTAAGAATAACTGTAAAAAAACATTTACTGTATGTGCAATATTTTAACAAAAAATTGCCTTATTTTCACGTCGCATTAACATACTAACGCTTGTTTGCGTTGTGCGATTTACCAATTCTTAGAAACAGATCGACTCGCAATTCAAAATAGATTTATTTCGTGTAATCGTTGTCTGTGATTAATGTCAGAAAAGAAATTGACATCAATACTTCTATAATAAGTCCATACACCAAGAAATTTATGATATCACCAAAAGTCTTTTGACAAAAGACAACTTGTAATTTATTATAGAGAACAGAGTTAAACTATCGTGAAATTGAACAGCAGATGTTAGAAGATATAAAGAAAACCGCGTCGAATGTAAGAAACAAAAACTCTCTTTGTTAAACGATTAAAAGTTACCGTTAGAAAGAAGTTGTTTACGTATTTTCGAGCTACGATAAATAGTTCATATTCTCAAAGAATAATCAAAACTCGTCGAATGAACCCAACTTTATTAATTTTGTGGTCGAGTAGGGTTCCTCACCACTCGCCTCACCACTAACGAACTAACCTAACCGAGCCAGTGCCAATAAATAAGTTAGCCAAAAAATATAGGGATTAAAATACTTACAGCAAATAAAGTAACGAAAGTCCTGCACCCGTGTCACACTTTATGCAATGCAGTGGGACGAATCGTATATGTACATATGTATCTATATCTACGAACAATGATGAAAATATTAAGTAATTTGAGGTTATGAACATTACCCTATAGTAGTAACGGATGCGAAGTCATAGAAGAACAAATGTTTTAAACTTTTTAAATCTTAACTTTTAAACGATAAACACATTCACTTCTGAAATCGGCTGTCGTATTTTAATATAAATAGTTAATATTATAGCGCGACACATTTGTCTAATTATTAAGAACTTATTAATGTGGGGGAAACCGGAATGATATTGTATATGTATGTTTCTCAATGCTTCCGGCAAATTTTTATTTTTACTTCACTTTCAAAAATATTCGAAATTGTCCGAGGAATTATTGATACCCAAATAATCACCAATCATCCTAACTCTAATATGTGTATGTAAATTTCAACTGCAGTCAGCTGTGACTTTGAAAAGAATTAATAAAATTGTGTACCCATCAGGGACGAAACGCGACTTATTATAACTTCGTGACAATTAATATTGTCGAGCGGGCACTCATGATCTTCTTGCATAACTATCTATTTACAATTCTATATTTATATATATACATATATACATGTGTATATTTTACAATATATCGTAATAGGGAGCAACTCTGGATACGTGTTTTCGATACAAGGATCCGGTTACGTCTGACGATTCTCTTGTATTTGGTCGATATGCCGGATATCGCAAAGGACCAATCTTCTTTATTTTCCGCACAGGGTGCACGTGCCGTCAAATAATCGCAACAATACGTCCTGCCCCTTTCTTGAAGTGGTGGACGACACGATCATGGCAAATTGAACTTTACTTTGAGGAAAATTGTTTCGTCGTTATAATATTAATTCTTTGATATCAATCGTGTATTTATCGTACCTGTCGAGATCTAAGAAGTTTAAAGTATTTGTTTCTTGTGATTCCACATTCATTAGTGGGTCAAGGATGATGCTTATGACAATTATAGATATCGATAAAAAAGACTAATTTATATTTTCGTCCATGCCCGTAAAGATGTAGATACTTATTACACGATTCGTCCATTCATGCCACTGTGCATTGTTTTAAAATCTAATCGTAGCAGATAATAAGCTTGGGAAGCGCGCAAATATGACAAACTAGATACTAATGAAGTCAAGTACATAAAGGAACGCGTCCGAATATGTTTCGTTTCGTTTGGTAATAGTGACTGGTGAGGGAAGCGCATCTATTCTCTTACTTGACCAGAATAGTCTGAACGAACGTTAAATCTTTAGTAGTAAATCGTCTACTTGTCTTACTTGTAATTAAAGGGCCTGAAATCATCATCGCGCGAAACAGAACATCATCTACATACTTATATCTTATAGCGTTCGTATCATTGATCGATAAGCAAAATATTCCAAGAAATTAAATTCTTTAACAAAATGAATTTTGTCGCTTTAAATTAAATACTAAATACGAATATTATCAATACCACGAAAAAAAGTTCCGATGAACTACTTTTAGCAATATTATAATAGTGGTAAAATAAAGCGTTTATGGTCTATAGATACATATCAATCTATTAATTAACTAATTAGCGTCTAATTTTCAAGCTTAGATATCGTTAATTATGTAAATCGATAATGTTTGAAGCGAGTTGTTAGAACAGGCAATTAACTGAGGTATATGAATAGCGAAGAAGCAGAAGCAAGTAGAAAAGGGGTAAGGAGAATAAGGAAAATTCCTATTGGACTCTCGTTTTCTGGAAGAACGATTCGCGAATCTGAGTTTCCCAGCGAAGCTACCGATTCTAAGCATCCAGGGACGAAAAGCAACTATGGTAGGAGGCCAGACACGGCGATCGGTTCGAACAATACCCATTGTCCAGCATATCATTTTCACGATTTTCCATCGGTCGACTTTCAACCGAGGAAGACTTCGTTCGGAGCCACCGATGAATATCGTTCCTCGATTTTCACTACCGCTACAGTACCAGCACCTTCTCGTTTCTCTTTGGTAAACCGCTCGAGCGGATAAAACGAACACAATGCCTTTTGTTTCTCATCTTCAACGCCTATCGATGCGGAGATTCGTCATCCTCGAAGAATTGATTTTTTGATCAGCTTTTCCAACCCTCTTTCCATTCATAATAATCAATTTCTCAACAAGTACCTATATCTTATACTTTCCTTTTCTTTACAGCACTACCGTTTACTTACGTATCATATGAAATACCCCATAAAATAAACCGAAGGTATTTCACAATTTTGCATTGTAATATATTTATATTATTCTTTATCCTTTTTGTACCTTATATATATAGTACATACATATAATATATATATCTTATATTTTATATTATATATATAGGTATATATATATTGTATATATATAAAGTAATAATAATAATAATAATAATAATAATAATAATAATAATAATAATAATAATAATAATAATAATAATAATTATATGTATATAGAGGTATGTATATACCATTTTCATCTGAAATAATTCCATTATCTATCATTGGATAGATACCATTCTTAATCTTTAAAGATCAAAGTTTATCTATTATTACTTTACCAATGAAGCATTAAATATACATTAAAACGATCATAAAAGTTGACAAAATATTGTTTTAGTCGTAAGAGGATCGTTTCAATTTCCCAATTCTAAACATAGATGCCTCATTACATGTTTTGTTATTCACGTAAAAAGATAAAGAAACAAAATGATTATAGTTTTCGGTTAATGCTACTAAATCGTAATAATATAATGACTTTGAAAGTGTACCATACGTTTAATTATATGTAAGTATGAACTACATGAATAGTTACAATGAACGAAAGTATGAATTATTTTGATTTATTACTTCACTCATTTACTTGACAACTTATAAAATATGAGATACACTTATTGGTAAGGTAAAATTATTTTAAACGTCATTGTCGTCAACTTGTCTCACGAACGATGCTTTATGAAACTTTTGATATTAGTGGAAAAAGATTCTGATTTTGTATCAAGCTTGAAGGTAGGTTTGCACTAAAGTGGAGAAGAACACGTGTTTTTTGGAAATTTATAAATTAAGTAGCTGGAGGACCGTTGTGAATGTTGAGCGTACTAAATTATATAATAAGCAGATAAATACCTATAAAATGAGAAAAAGATTCGGGGCGGGGGGATGTGGAGAGACAGAGAGAAGAGTTCGTCTTGCTGCGAAATTCTGGAATGACGAGTAATCATAATTTCGACAGAGTCAGTAGTATTCTGAGATTGAGATATATAATAAGCCTGAGGCTGCGTTCACATCACAGGGAGACAGTCCGATACGAGTGAGTAGGTACATTATACAAACGGAATACCTACCCCAACCTATGCCAACCTACCCGCCCATTGGCATCAAACCAACTACCACTACTATCGTCGCTACCGCTACTACTCACCCTCTTATTGCGTGACTGTATCCTTGAGAGGTACTCCCACTATCTACAATCTACAGGGTGATTTTCTTGAAGTACCTATTCGCTCATAATGACATTTTATTTAGATCGCTTCACATGCATTTCCTGATGGGCTGTTTATCGATTGATTCAACAGAGCCAGTTGAAAAAGGACATAGATATTAAACAGGAAAAAGTTCACGTACATACACGTACGTATATCGATATTAGATTTACAATTAATTCGCTAACTTGCTCTCCTAATAAGTGTCGTTGCTCCCAATGGTGCTATTTCCAAATACCTAATTGAATTTATGTAGTTTAATAAGTACAAGTCCGACAAATTTTTCATGTACGCATATTACGGTGTTCTGTATGTACCTATATTGTATATTTATTAGAGTACTACAAAATCCTGACCACCAGTGAAATTGAATTTCAAAATATACAAACATCAATGGTGAACGTTTTATATTAAGTCGTCCGAAAAGTTTCTTTCGTTTAATAAGGAAATAATGGATGCACAGCATTTTCCGTTTTATATTATTTTATCGAATTACGTATTATCCATTTTGTTCTGTCAAAATAAAGATCACAACGTTCGACAGATTAGGTTAGGACAGATTAGGTTAAGATGTTTGTATAAAGATGCATCGTTGTAAAAGACGTGTCTGTAAAAGAAAGACACTTTTCGGAAAACCTAATATATTTACATGCTAATTGAAATTCGTAAATTCGACACAGAAACAAAAACAATATTTGTTATCGATATAAAGATGGAGCAATTAATCTGATTTATTTTCACAAAATCTTAATTTCATTGTCGTATTCTAAAAGTCATGTTTCTATTTTTACTAATAAATAAGAATTAAATAAACAACGAATAAGAAATGAATTCGTGCATAATGCACATATTAATAGCAAAACTATGCTATTATTAAAATCAATACTTATGATAAGACAAAATAAAAATATGTAGAGAATTAATTCATAATATTGCTAATATCTTCACACTATTGTATTTTAATTTCGTATACTGTAATGAAATTAACAACTTTTTAAGCATTCGTTACCTATCGTAATCAGCGGTACAGAAATATTGTTGATCAAAAACATATACATATGTGTATGTACAAATATGCATATTCATAAAAGATTGATAATATAAATTTAAAATTTGAAAGTATTTTTAAACGCATATCTACAATCTTGCAAAATGCGCACAAATCAAATCAAATTGTCAATTGTCATGTTGGAAAGGAAAACTAACCAAATAAACTACCAATAACCTACCTACTAACCAATAACAAACTTTCATACTTTGTACTTTACTCTTACTGTATGAATCCAATTTTGAAAAATGTATAAAAATATAAAGGTATCTACTAATAATTCTTGCTATCAACAAGCGAATGGAAAGAACTAATATTTTTAAAATAAGTTCGTTTGTTGATAATTCTTTGCTTCGGTACTTGCTAAATGATAAGAAATAGTATGACTAAATATCTACATATATGTATCGGGTTACTTGGAAACTTCGTTCCGATTTTTAAGGAATTTCGTCAACATGAAAGACCATATTAAAGTTTGTCGCCGAGAAACCTGAGAGGTTCTGCAAGGATGGAATATTCAAGTTGTGTGGAAGATGGAGAAAAGTCGTGGAATAAAATGGCAACCACATAATCCAATAAATGTATATCGAATCAAAACGTAAATCGGAACGAACTTCCCGGGTGACCCAATATAACGATTACCTTGTACATTATGCCGGTTGCTTCTCTTTTTTAATTTCAAATCTTTTTCAAATGTTATAATTAGACTGCGGATATTTATGCGCATTTAGACTTTTGTGAATATACTTTAAAAAATAGAACCTGCTAAACGTTACATGTAACAAGTGTTCCATTTTAAATATTTCATATATTTTTGTATGTATTGCACGCATTTTTACATCTTCAAATTTCTCATAAATGCGTAAAAATTCCCAGTCTAATCATAATTTTTGATTAAAAACTGATGTTTCCTATAGCTACTTTTAATATTTCTATTTTATGAATCATAATTTTTAATATAAAATTAATACTCAAGTGATAGGCAAACTAGAATTTTGTAATACATGTAACATGTTGTGTTGATATTGGAAAGTGTTCCGCTTAATTAACGCACGACTTAATATAATTACCGTACGGTAAAGAAAAAATTACAAAATACCTAAAAGTCAACTACAGAATTATCTAAATTCTTAACAGAATTTATTTACATTATATCAATATGTGTATAACAATTCGTGTGAACATACATACCTATGCGTATTGACGTACGTAGGTATGCGACATCACTAATGGCAAACCAACTTCATAATTTGTATAATTTGAAACTCCAAAAACTATATAAAGCAAATCTTAAAAACTTGTATCTATATCTATAATAATAATCTATAATATCGCATAATGGAGCATTGAATCTTCCCAATGCTACTTATTTTTTAAAACATGCATAATCGAGTGTGAAAAGGTGTCATTTTAGCGCTATACGTCATTATTATCGAAAATAAAGAAGGTAATTTCAAGACATGTCACCCGTTAGATATGCCTACAGATATACTGATACGACAAAGAATTGATACGTTCCTTTCGTAAACGTCTCTCTTTTTTTCTTTCTCTTTCTCCTTTTCGAGCAAGAGTACCGATAGACCGACAATGGAGCACATCTGTAGGTACCACGAAACAATGGCTACCGAGATTGTGGAACCTATTGCGGATAGTATTCCATAATATACCCTGTTGTTTCCGCTCCCTCGGATAGAGCTACCAGTGTGCTCGATGAAAATATATGGCCCTCTTTCCAAGGTCTAAACTGACACTATCTACGCTTGTTATTTCTTCGCAAATTTTCCTTACACTCTCATTTTTAATTTCCGGTTCCTATCGTCATTGATACTGAGCATTACGTTCGAGTTGAAATTGCTATTACAACCACGACATTGTACCTACAATAATATATGATATATTACATAATATTTATATTATATAATTATTAATATTTCTTTATATGAAAACAATTATATCGCACATTATCATATTATTACAGAAACGCAATAAAGATATAAACTCGTTAAAAAGTTTGTTATGCGGTTTTAACAAAATTTACGACGAGTACATTATAATTTAAAATTGTTTAATAAGGCTTTCTCTGAGGTGATGTCCAATTCGCTCCTAAAATATTATTGTCAATATTTAAGGTTCTCAACGTTGTCATAAGTAAGTGATCCTCCACACTCTAATATACGTATATTGTTAATACAATGTCAGTGGCCTTAAATATTGAGAATGATATTATCAATAGTATTGATCGTCTAAACACTCCTTAACAATTATAAAGTAGATATATAGTGTAAAGTATATACATATGTATAGCAAACATTACACATTTTTCATTCGCATACACGTTGAATCGAAATTAGTTTTCTTATTTTCTATTAATCTCTATTATCTTCTCAGGCATTTGAGTATCCCAAATTCTCTCATCTTCGGCTATTATAGCTTTGTAATAATGCATTTTTTAAATACTTTTGTTAACAGCGTGTGCGAGAAACCACTTTTTGCACGTTCTATTGCCTTAACTTCGCTATTCGCTTTAAACATTTATACCAGTCAAACGATATATAAGATGTACTTCCAATCTTTCAATAATTGACCAGTTACCAGTTACCCGTTTCATGAACAATTCCCGTTATAGGCATGGGGTTTTATTCAAATTAATTAATTTAGTTTTCATGGACCACTACTAGCTCACACAATCAACGAAGTTATGGTATTCTAAAGTCTGATGATGCGAAATATTAATAATCACTTACTTGTTACTAGCGGCGTATTATTCGTATTCGGAAGGTCTTAATTCGCTCTTTCGTTATACGTTCTAGAAGGACGTATCTAATTTATATAATATGATCATGAACCTTCATAGTTACAAACTCAGTAATATGTAGGTATGATAGCTGGAATTTATACAGCTAGCATCAAACTTAATCCAAACCTTGTGGAATTCTAAGCAAAAGATATAGGTGAAATGAGCAACTACTCAAGTGTACTTAAAAAATAGTGTACTCGTAATTAAAATTTGTAATCCCCAGGATAATATTTACAAGTTTACATTGTGTATTTAATATACAGGATGAATAACGTAATTCGGTCACCTTGAATATCTGGAGTTGTTTTTAACGATAGGAAAAAATATCGCAGGGAAAAAATGTTTGGTTCGAAAGGATAAATATTATGAAGAACAAAAAGCTTTTCTCAAGGTCATATTTCCCAAGATTTCAATGTGACCCATGTTTTTCTAAAGGGGAGTACATATTTTTATCATCGCAGCATGATAACCGAGATCGAAATCAATCCATCGCGTATTTTACCTATAATACTATAACTATCGCGTGATCTTGAGTACGAAACATTTAAAAATTCAACAAACGCATGAAAGGATATGTACGACGCCTTAGAGGCGTTCAATGAAAACAAATCGTCATGTATAGTTCTGATCCATCGTCAAAAGAACCTTAAGAGAAGCAGATACTTATCTACATACCATGACAAATCGTAATATAGAATTAGTTGAACGCTTAAAAGAGACATTTCATCTTTCGATACAGAATCGTTGTAAGAACCAATCAAATATTTGAGAGAATCATTTCGATTCTCCAATGTCTTACCTTATGTCCTAGCTGGGACTTTCACAACGACAAGGCAACCAACCGAAAAACAATTGATCGTACAACGATATGGATACGAGAGTAGTGTTCATAGATACGTTAGTAGCACGTCGCATGGTGACAGAGAAAAGGGTAGCAAGTTGGCCGTGCGACGATCCAACGTGACGTAAAAAGAGCAACGTAGGAAAAGAAAGATTCACAAGCCCAATTACCAGCGATCGCATTATATGAAAATAAACATTGACCCGAGCCGGGCATTGGACGCTGGGCAGTGGGTAGTTGAGAGGGTCGCACAGCGTGACCGCACAATAGAGTTCCCTTTCGTCTTCACATCAGTGAAACGACGCTAATGCAACGACGAATCCTTTTTATTTGAAATTTTTTGTTAAGAAAGATAAATTATTTTTTCATTAACACATTAATGAGATCTTTCTGATTAAAATGGAAGGACATTTGATATCATAGAATTTCACACAAAATTTCATTAAATAAATTAATCGTTGTGGAACACTTAATTCGATGAAATTTTAATACAACGCAGAATGCAACTATAGCTTCAACTTAACCCCTTCCCGTGCTTTAACGAGTCTGACTCGTGATGAAGATTTTGGCCCAAACATGAATATCACGAGCCAGGCTTGTGAACAGATAGATAGCCCGGAGAGTCCGAACAGACGGCCTTCACGTGGATAAGATACGAGCCATTGTCGATGAGCTTTTTCTAACGAGACCGACGGAGAATTTCATGAGAATTGACAGGAGTATCAACAGCAGAGATGGCGAAGGGGACTGCGAAATCACAGAGGAAGCTTTATTGGATGTCGGAACTAGGATAAACCCTAACAAAGCGGTGGGCGTGGATGACATACCAGGGGCGGTGGTCAAGGAGTTAGTTGAAAAAAGGACAGATAGGATGTTGAGAGTGAACGATGTGAACAACAGCGGAAGGATGCCTGCGTTATGGAAGGTGGCGAGAGTAGTTCTCATCCCGAAGCCGAGTAGAGACCCTGCACTCACATCGTCTTTTCGACAAATCAACGCGCTTCCAGCACTTAATAAAGACTGGGAGCACACATCTAAGAACCTGATTGAGGAAAAGTTAGGGTTAGACCTCTTCCACAAAGACCAATACGGGTTTCGCAGGAAAAAGAGTACGGTGGACGCCCTGTGCCGGGTTGTGCAATTAGCGGAAAATTGTAGAAGAAACCGGATATGTGTACTGGCAGCGATGGACATCGAGAACACGTTCAGTTGGGGCAAGATCCTGATGGAGGCTGAAGCGAGAGGGATGTCCCGGAAACTATTAATTCTTCTTGACAACTACCTTGAAGACAGGAAAATAGTAATCCGGAACATTGGTGGAACGGTGAAGAGGAATGTTTTTGCGGGTGTCCCACAGGGATTCATTTTGGGACCGTTGTTGTGGGATCTGGTCTACGACGAACTTCTGAAAGAGCTCCAGAATATCCCACGTATGAGTGCGGTCGCCTTTGTCGACGACTTGGCGTTAATATTGGACGTGCTCAGTCAGGAGGAGATTGGGAATAGGTTAAGCAGAGCAATGAGTATGATTACGCAACGGTGTGCTGACAATGGGCTGACAATCGAGCACGGCAAGATAGAGGCGATTCTGCTCACTGGGAAATGCTCAGAGTTATGGAAATTGACATTGGAGGATTCCTATTGAGGACGAAGCAGAAAATAAGATACCTTGGATTGCAGTTAGATAACTGTAGAAAGTTCGGGGCTCACTTTGAAAAAGTCTGTGAAAAGGCTGATGCCTTAATGGGAGCGCTTAGATCGTTGTTACTTGTCGAGGGGCCCACTGGCTCAGTCAGAAGATTATACTACGAGGTATAGGAGTCAGTCAGGTGCTTTATGCATCCCCGGCATGGGTTAAAGCGCTGTTACGGAAGAAGAATAAGAACATCTTGAAGGGAGCACAAAGAGCCGCACTGGTTAGATCGACGTATAGAACTGTGTCCCATGCAGCGCTGTGTGTGTTGACGGGCAGTGTGCCGATCTACTATAAAGCGGAGCTCCGAGCCGAAAAGTATGAACCTAAAAGGAGTTATCATAAAAAGAAGAATACATATCATAAGAAGAAGGAGAATAGTATGAGACCCGTTCCAGAGCAGGAGATACCTCAAATTTTGTGGAGAGAATGAGGGCGGTGGAAGAACGCATTGGCGACAAGTGGAAAGAGGAATACAGTTTTTACAGAAGTGACAATTGGACGAGAAAATTAATTTCTGACGCTTGTATTTTTAAAAAGTACAAAAGATACATCGATCATTGGACCATGCAAACTTTGGCCGGGCACGGGATTTTTAATGTGTATCGAAAGACGATTAACAAGGAGAATCACTCGAGATGTTGGGATTGTGACACCGATGGTGACGATGCGGAGCATGCGTTGTTCCACTGCCCTAGGTGGATTTACGAGGCGACTGAATTTGAAAGCCACGTTGGCATACTACATACGGTGGAAAATTTGATAGAGGCAGTAACCAAAAAAGAGGACAATTAGACTAGGTTCCAAGCGTTTTCCAGGAAGATCATACAAGACAGACGAGTGCAAGAGAAGATTGTGGAGAGGAAGAAAAGACAAGCTAGTAGACTGAACTGAGAAGACCGAACTAGTGAGGGGTACAGACTAAGGCCAACGCTGTCGAAAGGCGTGAGGTGGATAGGTCGGTGATAGTGCGACTGCTGCTCGTGGAGAAAAAGCCGGACTAAAAGTGCCGGGATTTGAACTTGGTCTTGAACGTTCGTAACCAACGGCGCTAACCACAGCTCTACCGTCGTCCGGTCGAGAGTAGGGTCTTTGTGTAGCAAGCCACGGGACAGAACCCGTTGGAAAGTTTGCTGTCGAGTGCTGCTACAAACGGTTCCGGGGTTGGTTCCTGTACCATAAGAGGAGCAGATAGAGGAGGGGTTTTTAGTGGGTATGGTGACTTCCGCCGCGTGCCACATACTCAGTCACTGGGTATGGGTAATACCATTTTCCCCTTCTCGAGAAAAAATAAAAGAAAAAGGCTCGTGAACAGATAGTCGAATCAAACATAATTATCACGAGCCAGGCTCGCGAACAGAAAGTCGAATCAAACATAATTATCACGAGTCAGGCTCGCGAACAGAAAGTCGGAGGCCAAAGATAAACATCGTAATATAACGATCGTAATTGAATGTTAGTTCCTATCTGTACGCCACGAAAGTTAGTCGCGATTCTTATAATTGCCGTTACAAAGCAGTTTAGTTATTGAAATTTAATAAACCCCTACAAAATGCAAAATACGAAAGTTTTAAATGAAAGCAATGACAACGAATCCAGTGATAGTAACGTGTCTGTGCCAATCAGAAAGCGTGCAAGGCGTATGATTAGATGAGAGTAGTGAAGAGGAAGGTACGACGCGTCAATCATGGATTTGGCAGAAAGTAAAAAACACACCAATAGTTTTAGTATTTTGATGGGTCAAGTAAAAAATCAAATATCCAACTGTATTGGTTTATAACAACAGTAGTAGAAACGCCAATATAAGAAAAACAATGCCTTTCAAGAGATTTTGGCAAATTTCGAGATTTTTACGTTTTTCGTTTTTCTGATACTGAAACTGCTGATAGTAATGACCGACTTCGAAAGGTAAGACCCATCATCAACCTTTGGAATGAAAAATTTAAAGAAATTTACACGTCCAATGAATATGTCAGTATAGATCCTTGATGAAATATAAAGGGCATTTAGCGTACAAACAATTCAATCCGTCGAAAAGAGCTTGATTTGAATTAAAAATATAAAAATTGTGCGAGGCAAGTACCGGTTTCTGTCATGGATTTAAAATATATACCGGCCAGGACAAAAATGATCGAAATGATAGTGCGTCGGAGAACGTTGTGATAGAGTTATTATAAATCTATAATAAACAAGGAATATACTTTGTTCCTGGACAAGTGGTGTTCTTCGCCCAATCTTTTTTTAAAACTACACCAGAAAAAGACAAACGTCATCGGGACAGTATGTAAGAATAGAAAAATATGTCAAAAGACATTCAAAAGCGTATTTTGAAGAAAGGAGAATGTGTATGGAAGTGTTGCGATAATTTGATAGCTCTGAGATGGAAGAACAAACGCGACGCGTATATGATATCAACGAAACATGGAAGTGTAGAAATGGTTGAGCAAAGAATTACGAAAAGTAATGAAGCCTAAATGTATCCTGGAATATAACAAGGGTATGGGTGCAGTTGATCATCAAGATCAGATGTTATCCTGCTTCCCAATCATGAGAAAAGTCATCAAAGGATACCGAAAACTTTTCTTTTACATATCAGATATAACTCTGTTCAATACCTATATTATGCATAAAACAATGCACAGTCGAAAAAGGGAGATTTATGTTGATTACCGAATAAATATAGCAGAGGCAATTTTGCAAAATATCGAAATAAATATACATTAATTGAACCTCTTCGACTCTAAGCACAATATTGGGCTCATTTCCCAAAAAATATCGATCCGACGCCTCGAAAGAAGCATCCAATAAGGATGTGTAAAGTTTATTATAAACATAAAATACGAAGCGAAACGAAGTGAGAATACGCGAAATGTAAAATAGCTTTACATCTGCCAAAGTGTTTTAGGAAGTATCATACCATGGAGATTTTTTACAGTTGTAAGTATTTTCTTATTAGATATTGATTCAAGGTGAACATTTCTTATAATTTTTTGTCTATAGTATGCTATTTATTTTCAGGCGTAGTATTATTACATTCCTTAGGACAAAATCACATTTGAAGGCGCTTGAATTTCTATCGAAGTATTGTTTATTCATGAAATATAATTTTGAAACTGTCATCTATTGCAAAATATAATATATTTATAATACCTATAAAACGAAGAAAGATTAGAGTTTACTTCCACAACAGCAGTATCGCGTAAGACTGACTATACCATAGGTATTCACGTTTCGGCTCGTATTGTGACTCTTCTCGAGCATCAATCTGGTTTGTTTACCATACTTTACGCCTACCGCTTGGGCCCGAGTTTCGTCGTGCTAAATGGCACGAGAAGGGGTTAAACTTTAAATTGACCGCTAGCGCAAGGAACGTAGAAATTACAAGAATGTTTACTTAGTGCGATCGTGCGCATAAACTTATATTTATAGTATGTTCGGCTTTAGACAGCAAGGGGATAACTGTGATCCTTGAATCGGGAGGACTAAAGGAGACGCTTTGGATTTCGGATTTGTAGTCATTGAAAATGGCACGGTGGCTCGTCTCTACTTATGAGAGAGCAAGTCATTATGTTGGTCATCCAACATAATATTGAAAATTCATTGGATAACGACTATCTAAATTGAGTGTCACATCTTTCAACAGTCAACAGCGAAATTACTGCAAAACGGTTTGACATATCTTCATTTGTTTTTTATAAACTTTATCAGAAGCCTATATCCAAACAAATCATCATGGAACATGGAACATTATACAGTGCGGTAACGTGTGCAAATTGCTAAAATTTAGTATAGAAGTTTATCTATTAACGAACCAACATTATATATTGATATGACACCGTTAGACCTTTTTCATAGGAACTTTTCCAAAATAGAGTTTACGTCGAGTCCAGACACGATTGACGAGTTGAAAAGCAATATTATAGTCGCCATTGACGAAATCCAATCCTAGTTATATGAGAATTTAGTGGAAAATTGAGTCAAACGCGTCGAGCTCGTGAAAAAAAAAACTAAGAGAAATCCTAAATGATAGATATTGTGTTCCATATTATTGTAACGGAGTATCTATCTATGAATCTGATGTTAAAATAGAGAAATCAGACAAACCTCAAATAATTTGTACTTCATTTCAATTTAAAGATGTGACACTCAATTTAGATAACTCCATATTTGAGAAATATAATAGATACAAAAATTTATTGATGAATAGGTATAGTTTTTACAAAAAGTATACATATTTGAATTATTGCGATAGCATTCAATTACAGGAGAAGAATGTGCATTAGTGAAGGGAATACGTAGATACAATAATGATATATGTATTAAGCAAAGATAGTGAAATGTGCATATGTATACACATATATAATATTTGTTTTAAAAAGGTTAATTCTTTATACATTATTTAATGTTATTAATCCTTATAACAAATATTTTTTTATTATATTATCTACAAACCAGTCTTCCGTAAATTGCAAATGGTTCCCATGTACATTAAGAAAATGAATTCTCCCAGAATCGTGTAACATTTTCAAACCTAAACGATCCTGAAATGTACAAATTTATTTTCTGATTGAAATTATTCGTTGCAGTTGTATTTTTTCAAATGCAATTGTAATTTCAATTAATTTTGCCAAGTATTCGTTATAACTGAACCTATAACGTTTATTTTTAATCGTTATAACTAAACAGAGATGCTTATAACCAGACAAAAGCTAAAAAACGACGTTTGTGTTTTCAATAATCCTTTAATGATACCTATATAAAATTCTATACCTCACGATATAAATCAGATTGTTCCAATGTTTGAATTAACGATCCCTGTCCTGGTTTGTAAAATCCAAACATTTCCGTTTCTGTAGGCTTGACAATGGTATCATTAGTAAATTTAACTAGTACCATGGTACGTAATCTCTGAAGATTCTCTTTGTACGTCTGGAAAGAAATTTCAATATTATTTAAAGATAAAGTAAGAACGTAATTGACAACAATTATTAAAGGGTATTCGCACACCCTCAGTTCTACTTGACTTCTTAGCGAAGGAATTCACAACTCTAAAGAGACGATTTACTCGCACTCTCTTTTCACTCTCCTTGTCTCTTTGAGTTTTTGCCATACTTTAGTTTTCATTTTGGGAAACAAAGAATTTCGATATGCCAACTTGTAACAGAAAATTAAACTACTAAAGATAGGTCGAGTAATGCTCGTCCATATGATCATCAATGTTTAAATTTTAAATGGGCGCGTAGTGAAAAGCTAGTGTTTTTAAATTTGTCTCAATACTTTTAAATTGATCGGTATAATAAGATTCATATAATTATTTAAGTAGCTATAAAAATTTACACAATGGTATTTCCTTATAGAGAAAGTAGAAGTAACATATATTCCCCTGTGTATAGTTTTATGTAAAAATGACACTGTCCGCTTTTACTACTTTCCTCTGGAAAATAAAAATTTATAATGAAACTAAAAATAAATTAAATCAATTGGAAATTATTGACCGCCTCAGTGCTTAGATGGAAGTTCTAAAAGCGGGCAAGAGTATATTATCATCGTCTATGAAAATATGCTCATTATACTTTACAAAAGAAGATTTTATCCATGAAGTAAGTAGATAACATTTTTTAATATCTATATTACATTTACAACTGGCTCTGTTAAGCCAGATAAATAACCAGTAAAGAAGTAGAAAAATAAGTATGTAACCATAAATGAAGTTGGACATAAAATTGATGATTTTTAAAAAGATGTGTAGAAAATTTATCTAAATTTTCTCTTGTAGATAGTCGTAAGCGTCATTTAATTAAAGAAAACAGCGATTTTATCAATCTTTCAATTCAAAGTTCCACAATTAATACATTAAATATAAGGCCTATTATTTACATTAACAGCTGTTCAAGCTGTTCTTTTCGAAAGAAATACTACTGAATAGAATAGCACTCAAAGAATTGTTTCAATTAAAACAAATCCTGAAATTGTGAAACGCTACTGAATATGTGTTTGAAATGTAAATAAATCAGATGATTTAAATAAATAACAAAGAGACCGAAGGACGTATTTCAGTATTGCGCCATCTTACCACCAGAGGACTGAAATCTATGTCACGCCTTCATTAGAATAAGTTCATAAGCCTACATATTATGTATAAAAATTAAGCGCAAATCTACGGAACCCACACTCGTGTCAGTAAGAGGAAGAAGTGATACTGCGCACGCAATAATGGACGATCGCCGATTGATCATTGAATTTCGTTATCATATTGTTAGAAACATAAATGAAAACTTTTTACCGGTACACTCTTGTAAGACCGTATTTGCTACGTCTGTATAATATTAATGCAAAAATGCATAGTGAAAAAGGAAAGCTGTAACATTAAGAAAAAAGCATGATGAAGAATAATTGTACATATAACATTTTCTTCTACTGTGTTAATTCCAAACTTCCTTCATTTTTATACATATACTTTTTGACATCACAGAATTTTCTACTGTCAATAATTGATCTCTTATTACAAATAAAAGCAATAAAAAAATGTATCATATCTACCATTTATTTATTGATATACATAAATTGTTTTATATATTGATGTACATATATAGTTACTAAATTGCTATTCGTTCTTCTTATCTTTCTTTATGTAAAATAATAATTTTAATATTAAGTACGTTATGATGTATTCTAAGGATTCATGTTTTATTTTATAAAAATGATATTTACCAATCCATTTGAAATAAAGTACTTCTATTTTAATTCCATGACTATGAAACGAGTGCCTTTCATTCGAAAAATTTGGCGTAGTAGAAAAAATTGGCGTCCATGTCCGCCTTACATAGCTCCAAAAATAAAAATAAATGACCCTTTTGAAATTTTTAAAATTTTCCATACTTTCCTAAGTACAATGCAAATGCAATAACTGGAATAGAAAAAATACTTGGGTCTCAGTCAGATGGTAAGTGTTAAACATTTCTTTTTTATCTATTCCACTCAAAGTTCGAATTGCGTTTCGGTATTCTAAATTATAATTGAAGGATAAAGTTTTATAATTATCATGTAGACCGAAGAATTATGTTTTGAATTAAAATTTGAAACAGAATAAAATATTCTATTAGTAGTAACCTTTTCTTAAATTAGTAGAAAAATGAAAGAAACATTAGCGTGTACAGATACATAAAGTCGCATATGTATATGTATATAAGTACGTATAGTCAAATGCAATTTGAACTTCGAGGAAATGGATAAAAAAATGTCTAACACCTGACTTGAGATCCAAGTTTGTTTTCTATTGTAGTTATTTCACTTATATGTATTTAGAAAAAAAGCCAAAGGTTAAAATAATTACAAAAAACTGTTATTTATATCCATTTTCGGATGTGCCTATGGCGGACTTTGACGTCATTTTTCCAGCCGATATCAAATTTTCCGAGCGAATGGCACTCATTTTAGTTATTAGGAGATAGAGCAGCAGCTACTAACAACTAGAACATGCAATAGTTATCTTTTTGAAACTAATAACTCACTTAGGAAACTTTCCTTATTAGATAATTGTCATTTTTAATAGGATGAAGTGTTATGTAGACATATAGATATCTTACCTCATTAATATAACGCTCGTTATTGATGTCGGCCATAAACATACTTTTCTTTTTATATTCTTCTTCTTGGTATGGATCATGCCAATACGTTGCTTGAATAAATTTTCCTTGAACTGCTCTATAATGAAATAAAATAATTTTATAACATGAGTAACAAACTGAAATGAAAGTATTTATAAAAGAATATATACTTTATATTTTATATGTACTATGTAATAATTATACACATATAGGTAAAAGTTATTGCTATTATATAAAAGTGTAAATTAATATAAATGTTAAAAGAACAATATTACAATCCCTTTCAAAAGGTATAAGTATAATGACTACAAAAGGTATTTTATACTTTGTACACTACTTATACTTGTTATTACTAATTAATGAGGTCTGATTATATCTAATAAATTTCCTATCACTTATAATACAAAAAATTAAAACTATACAAATGAAATGTAAATCTTTATAAAAAAACGCTTTATTGGTAAAAGAGGTACGTATAAATACGGTAATTATTTAGAGAGCTAAGCTATCTTGGATTTCGATGATTTTTTGATATGTTATCAGGAACATGATTTTAAACAACTTTCATCTATAAGTGTAGTCGCCGTTCGGTCTTATTTTACGAAATATTTACGAAAATCTGTCAGTAACATTATAATGAATTCTACCTATAACTGTACGTTCGTGATAGCGTATAGGAACGTAAAAGGAATCTTTCGTCGATCACTGATGACCTGCATCGCGTTGAACGTGTCAATGACTCAATACTCATAGCAACTTTTTCAGTCTTTATACTTTCCGAAAACTTTAGTACGTTGAATGCGTAGAAATAATTACTTCTAAATATCAACTCGGGATAGCTTCATTCAACAACAAACCAAAATGACTGCAAAATGGTACGCTAAGGCCCACTATCCATGAAGCGTCGCATTGATGCTAACAGTACGTTCCCATGCTGTGATCATTATAAAGTAATGTGCAGCTCTCCATGAAACAGCAGCGAACCGTTTTTGTCATGACGATTGGAGTTAACATTGTCAATAGTTAGTACAGAAGCACAGATACGTTGCAACAATAAACGATGCACTTATGCTTCTATGAAGCGACGCTTCATGGACAGTGAACTTGACAAATGCAGAAAACAAAAATTAAATATGTAACTTCTAAAATCAACGAGTTATGCATCAAAATGCTGAAATTGTTCATTTGCAACCTAATATTTGTTATGATTGTGCACAACTTTATGTGTCACCTATTTAAATTAACATAATGTAGGTATGTAAGACATTGTAAGAAAACAAAAGTAAAAATTAAAAATCAATACTGTAAGTAGGCTCCATATTTGATTATGCGAGTTATATAGTTGCAAATCTTAGGTTTCAATGTTCCACAATTTGGCAATCCAAAAACGCCTTGATGTTGACCACCCAAGGAGATGAAATTCTTAACTGGGGGATTGGGGCATCTTTGAATTACCGCTCTCCTGTAATATATAAAGCATTAAATGATTATTCCAATATCATCTTTGTACGTAACACATCTATTATAAAATTGAATTTACTTTAGAAATACAAACATTTTTTTCAAGTTTCGTTAGCCTGTTAAAAAATTTATTGAACTTGTTTTGTTTTAAGTCATATTGTCGTTAGCCCAAATACCACTATTGGGTGATTACGATAAATACAACCTCCAAATTATTTATGTATGGTATGTATTCATATAAGAGAATTAAGACTGTAATACCGACTAGGGTTAGTGTAGGTATACATATACAAATATATACATATGTACGTATATATGTACTTATATATGTAAATCTGCTGGTGCATATATGCTCGTGTATGTACAATGTGCAGGGTATACTGAAATTAAGTGTCATGTCTGCCACAGCGTGAGTCTACGTCTTTGAACACCTCCAACATCTTAAAATTCAGCATGAAATTTTTTATTCTATCGCATAGTACTTGTAACGAAGAGCAACTTTGCAAAAAGAATTATAGGTCGCAATTCAATCGTCCCCTTGAAAAATAATGTTAATGTTCCATTGTCCCTTGCACTGACATTATTTATATTATGTTTATACTTCGCAGTCAGATAGAAAATAAACGACATAATACGTATTATATTAATGCGTCATAATTGATTTTCTCGAAAACGAAGCCTTGTATTAAAAATTGACATTCTACATTTTTGATACTTTTACACGACCACAATTATCGACCTTCGGCTTGTTGATTTTCAATACACCCTGTATATCATTTACTAGATATCTATCTGTGAAATCCAATAATAAACTCCTTTTATAGATAAATCACACCTTCCATCAAATACCTAATTTTGTTAATTTTCTCATAAGTAATACTTACAGAAATTGAGCACCTTGAGAAAATCCAATAGCGTTATAACCGTTTTTAAGACGTTCATTTTTCGACAATTGTTGACAAACTTCTTGTATTTGCTCATTAATATTTCCAAAGTAACTATGTTCGACATCCTAAAATATTATAATAAAGTGTCAATAAACATTTAGCTTGCTGCCCAACAAAACATCGGTTATTGGAACATCACTGACTAGTAGCTATTAATGAGCAAAACTGAGATACGTAAACATACAGTAACTCGCATTAATATTCAAACACTTATAGAATTTTCAAACAGTATCTAACAGATTTATCTCATCCTCTTTTAGTTAGAAAAGGTATGTACATTAAATAAATAAAATATATAAATATATAAATAAAATATATAAATATATAAATATGTTTCTATCAACTACAATAGTTGGTACACTACAAATCCTTTCAAACATGAGTTAAATGGTATCGAGGAGAGCACAATTTGATGTTACTACAACTTTTCAATCATCTAGTTTAGATTATTCAAAATTCAAAAAATATGTATCTATTTATGTACAATAAACTTAAGATATTATTATTATATAAATAATTAAGAATTACAAAAATACCTACCTCTATTTCATTATTTCCCAATCGAATAGAATACACATAAATGTTAGGTATTTTATTCTCTATCAATTTTTTTATTCCTCCCAAACTAAACGAAAAGCAGCAACTGTCTCCTGAAATTATATTATCTTTTAACCATAATATCTAGTATCTATTGTATACAAACACATGTTATTAGACTTATTACATAAAAAATTAAATATTAATGCTATCATAAAAAATGTTAATTACTGTGTGCTATCATCGTTTTGAAATAAAATAAAAGTAATATAAAAAATCAATAGTAACATTCATCTAATTTATGGTAGTTTAAGAGAAGTGATTTAGAATGTGAGACAGATAAAAAACTAGTACTTATATTTTCGAATTCTGTACGTCACGAAAACAAAACAATAATTTTTGGTTTTCTAAAATAAAATTACGTCAGTCAGTTTCCAGCAGTCAGTTGTATGTAGTCGGTCTGTCAACTTCGAAATTTTATATCTCGATAGTGAATGGTGCGAACGACACAAGTTTTTAATACATAGATAATAAGTTCTATTTTGAAAACGTCTCGAAGTCAGTTATAAAAATATGTAATAAAAGATGTAAGTTCCCGTTTAAAAAATTGGATATGATCTTCGCAGGACGTTTCAAGGTCATCGCAAAATCAAATATACAAGAATATAGTATGTCTCTCGCGATATCATACACTTTTTGTCTGAAGCATTTTTTCGTGCTATTCATATTTTTCGAGATATTTGAGTGTTCTCAGACAAATCGATCTGTACAGTAAAACTCCATTTATTCGAACTGACATGCATCACAATGCCCGATTTATCGAATACATATCTTCCTGTTATGTGAATTCAGGCCACATAACGCACTGCTTCTACGAATAATAATTTTTGCCTTATTATGGTATTTGCCTATTTACAAAATTCAGCATAGCGAAATTCAAACTTAGCTTAACAGATTTCATATATGGAAATTAACTCCGATTACACGAATAATAAACAGCGAAGCTTGGAACTAGCGGGCACGTATTATCTGGTTGATCCAGTTAGTCGACACGTCTTGCTTCTTAATTATGTCGAATAAATAGAGTTTTACTAATATAGGTACATCGTATAAAAAGGATGAAAAACATTACCCATTCCATGCCATAGAACAACTGGAGGAGAATCAATTTGCACGCCATCAAATTGATATATATACGAAAAAAAGAATAGTAATAGAATATATTTTCCCATTATTATGTAATTCCTTTTATACGAATGGATTGTATGAAACAATTATTCCTATAAAAGAAAGAAGTTATATAGTACTATAAAGAATTATCCTTGCATCGCTATTCAAATCTACTGTTACAAATTAATTTGGATCTACAAAGAAAGTACTACACAGCTCTAATTTGACATTTCGCCTTAGACCTTCTCAAATTTCTGTTTCGATGTTCAAAACTTGTTTGTTCTCAATATATTCACTATATCTCTGTTTTCATTATATCTCTTTCATCAAGAGTATTGGTAAGCGAGAACGATATAGCAAGTTTATAAATTCGGTCAGTGGTTAAAGTTTACAATTTTTGACGATCACAATAAATAATTAGAGATAAAATAAATAATTAGAGAATGAGAATTACGGTAAACTATATAGAGTTGTAGAGCTATACTATGTCAACTGACAACCTGTCCTTCCTTTGCGATACTGCAAAGAATTTTCCGAACTGATTAGCTAAGAAAGAATCGAAAAATCAAGTTTTTTAACTAATTAAACGATTGAAACTATACGTTTCGAAATTGTGTTAAAGTGAAAAGGTTAAAGCTTTTTTGTGCATTCATGCGTGCTATAGGAAGCATTTTAAAACATTAATACTATTATGAAACTATTATAAAACTATTATGATTACATTGTTGAAGTTCCAAACAAATATGAAAATATGTATAGAAATTTCAAGATATGTATAGGAGTAACTACACACAAGTATATTATATTTCGCAGAGGTCACGAAATTATTTAAACGATCGATTATCTACCATATTAATATAAGAATAAACCTCAATATTTAATAATGCCGCCTGTTATATCCCTAAAATTGCTATTTATACTATACACTAATTTTTTATTAAATATACCTGCAATAAATATTCTGTAACTTCTACTAAAGTCGTCCAAAAAGTAATATCTATTTTGAAATAACAATAATACAATTGCATTTTAAAAAGCTTTCTCTATTTATATTTTCAATACAATCGCCGCTCCTATTTTAACACTTATCGTAACATGAGATGAGCTTTATACGTATATATACGTATTGTACGAAATTATATATGACGAAGGTATACAATATACATACACACACACACACGCATACACACACGCAATATATATATATATATTGTATACCTTCGTCATATACAATTTCAATACTTCCACTGCGAATCCACAGTTCGCATAACCATCGTTGCACACCGCGCCGTTCTTTTTCAGGCTGTGTCCGTTCCCTGTTCTTGCCGTGCCTCAGATTTTAAATGTAACGTTGAATTTACACTACTTCACTTTGAAGGGACACAAGTTTATACATCATCCGCGCCGTGTCCGTTGGTCATTAATAGACACGACGTATCCCGGATGCAATTGGTAGTTTGGTAATCTTCAATATTCTTTCTGTTTGCCTAACACAGCACGGATGGCCACAGCCATCTCAACGCTATCTTTTGTAGCGAAGAACACTTGATGCGAAAACTACGTACCGCCTAATTATATACAGTATTCTTATACTGTGTCACGCTGAAGAGATTCGTAAAACTTCTGTCCGTGATCTATTAGTCGTTTGTAAAAATGAAATTCTCCTTTTTCTTTACGGTTCTTATAACGAATGTACGTTGAATCGGCCTTTTATTCTTTTGTCGCTTTACTTCTTCTTCCTCTTCTTCATCCAAAAGTTATTAGCTATTAGTAATAGCTATCATAGCTAACAATAAGTTTTCAATTGGAAAGAGATACATCTCGGATGGTCGCCGGTGTAAATATTAACGCATAAACATCCGGACACGGAACGAATACAGAACGGATACGGAACGGATACGGCTTGATCGTGTATAAATGGACTTTAAATTATCGTCTCCTGCGAAGTATTGTCCTCCCAAAAACTCTCTCAATTTTGTAGAAAAACAGTAACTGGCTCGTTTAATGCGTCCAACATTTTTAATGAAATCGCAGGCACTATGCCTTAAGTTCTCTTCACAGTAATGAGAGGTTGGAATGCTTACAATCACATCCTCTACAATCACTGTCGTGCCAATTATTCATAATCCTATCGTTGTAAACTGTTCTTTTTTTAATTTCTTTTGCACGAACGTTTTCTGCATTCAAAAAGCGTAACGGTGCGACAGTGCGGCCGCATTTCACTTTCGGTGGGATTTTCAATTCGTATCACTAGTTTTAACGTATGAAACAACGACATTAATAATTACTTAAACATAAAATTTGCTATGATTAACATACGAATAAAGCTAGTTGATCTTTTAGCATATGCCATCTTTTTATATGGCTTCTGTGTACATTACTACGTATTCTATGTGCATTTTCAAGCTAATTTTAAAGTGAATTAATATGATCATGACAGTCGTGTCACATTACGATGTTAATAAATTCTCGGAATGTTTGATATAACATACAATATTATTCTCAATATACAAACTCTTGCGAGTCAGTATATGTACACTTGTACATTAATGTACAGTGGCTCACGAAAGTATTCGAACATTCTTAGAATCTTTGAATATACAGGGTGGTTGGTAACTGGGGGTATAAGCGGAAAGGGGGGGATTCTACGCGAAAAAAGAAGTCGAAAATATGGAATAAAAATTTTTTTCTTTTTTTTTTTAAATTTTTCCATCGAGACAACGATCTACAGTGAGATCCGTTATAACGAAACGTGATAAAGTGCACGCGTACCGAGCGAAAATTCAAAGTCGATTTTCTCGAAAACAAAGCCTCAAACGAAAAATTTTTATTCTATATTTTCGGCTTGTTTTTTCGTGTAGAATCACCCCCCTTCCGCTTGTACCACCAGTTACCAACCACCCTGTATATATATTATACAAAACCACTGTGACATCGTGACTGACATTTAAAAACACTTTTGTGAAATGTTGAGTATTTGCAATCGACGCAAAACTATGGTTAGTTCTGTTGCTTTTAATTGTTTATACTGTTATAAAATGATTTAAAAATTTAAAAAAAGAATTGAATGATCTTTCTGTCAACCTAATATATATTATCAATGTTTCTTATAGCTCAGTCAAACATTTCGTCCAAAACCATAGTTTAATTTTCATGTTTTCATGTTTGAAACTTGTAAATGCAATAAATTTTTGAGCAGTTCCATCAACATCATTATAAAATTTCTTATTATGCGCATTTGCAAAAAAACTGCAGTTCTGTATCGATATAAATATCGTAAATATACATATTAATGTCTTAAAGCATCTTATAAATTCGCATAGGCTAACTAAAGATTAGTAAAAAAGATTGCTCTCTTTTACTAATTTAAAAAGTGATCATTGTAATTAGAAAGATCGATTGTCGAAAAATGATCGCGAACGATCACGTCGTCCGGGGAAAAATATAGACAAAGGCAAGAAAGCGACAAATTTATACATAGTACATTTTTGTACTCCGTCAAAATATTTATTATATGTTTATATTACAGTTTATTACGTTACTATAATTCGTATAATTCCTTAAATTAGAATTGATTACTAATATATAATATAATCTCAAGGCACAAACAAAATCCTGTTATAGGCTATAGTTAAGAAGATAAATATTCATTAATTGTAATAATGACATATGTAGCGAAATGAGATATATACGCATCGAACGCATCTTATGTATTTGTTAAGTAATTTTATACTTTGATTTGTGTATGCTATTTGATGTATGCATGTAAATGTTAAAACTCACACGTATATATATATATATAATTACAGTTGAACTCCTTATATTAAAACTATTATTATCATTTTCTAATATTTATTGTATTTGTAGGTAATGATTAGTATAAAAAAGGTATTATGACGTGATATAAAATTGTTAAGTAGTTAAAAATATAGAACAAAATGTATATTATAATTATTATACATACTTCAGATGTCACTACGCAATGAGCATTTTTAAATTAAAAATTTTAATTCTTATCTTTATAAGACAACGTTAAAAATGTGTGTCTTACATAGTTGTTTATAAAAAAATTTCTTGTGGCTTAAAGCAACATTAATACTATATAATAATAATAATGAGCTTCTTTACCATTTACCAATGATTATTTATTGGTATTTTATAGGTTATGCATGGTTATCCTAAAATTTATGACACTATGAAAATTTGGCGTAATTGAATGAAATATATGTTAAACTATAGCAACTAATTATACAATTAAACTGAATAATGGAACTTCTGCAATCAATATAAGTTATATATTCATTCATATGTATCTACTTACATACATATATCCAACAAGCCGTTTCGGTTTCATGAAATACTGAAAGTTTATTATACTTACGTTTAGATTAACTTTAACTTGATATAGTATGCAGACAATACAAAGTGTAAATACTATACATATATACATATGTATATTATTGTATATACATATCTAAATAATAATATTAAGTCCTAATTACACGATCGTTAAAAAAATAGTGAAACGATGAATAAGGCAAAAATTGAAACTAACCAATGTAAACAGGCTACTTTCACTTTAAAATAATAAAAATTAGACAATTTTACAGATATCATTCTAGTTTTCCTTTGGTCACGAACGTTTCTGATAATCATTTCAGATAAAACATTTATATTCATTACTACTGTTATTAATGTAAGAATACTACATTTACTTTCATTGCAAGATATATGTCATAAATATTAATTTAATACAATTTTTTACTATTTATATATTGGACTAATGTTGATTTAATGTAGTTTTTATCACTTACATAACATTGATACTAAAATAATTGTTTAATATAATGGGGAACATTTTAACATCTTACTTTTACTAGATATTGATATCAAATTATGATTCTATTTTGCAATTAAATGTTTTCATAATTTCAAAAAATATATTGTATGGTTTTACAGTAATAAACATAAAAAACCATTTTATACAAAATGATATATACTGTATATGTACTCTCAACTATGATTTTTAGAAATAACCTTTCTACTAAATAAATTATATTTGCTATTTATTTGCTATATTCTGATAAAGTTATTAATTGGATATATTAATAAAATTATATAGAAATACTCCCAAGATATTGAAAAGAACTTAAGAACCCTTTAAATTTTATAAAATAAGAGAATATAAGAAAAAAATATGGTTATAATTGATGATAATATATTTGTAATGTAAATTTAATTTTAGAGAATCAATAAATTTCTTTCAACAGAATGTATTTACGTATATGAAAAAATCATAAAACGTTAATCTTCAGAAATTATATGTATTAGAATATAATCAAACTTTTGTCTGAAATACATTTTTGAAAAGCAATAGAAACTTATAACATTTCATGATAATAATACATTATTTAAACTATATGAATTTATCTGCTAGACTGAAGTTATTAGCCATTATATTATTATTGAATATAACATAAATTGGTCACTTCTGTGATTTTTGTAGTTTATAATTTCAAATTCTTTTTTGATGGCTTTATATAGATAGCTAAATTTTCATCCTATTATACATATACATGTATATTTTGGCAAACTAACCTTAAAAAGAAAAACTGATGATGAATCTAAAGGTATAAAAAATTATTACATACCAATGTCTTTTTTACTTCCATTATAGGTGCAACAATCTTTAGCCTAAGTTATTAATGATGGGAAACAATGAAAGGTTGCACAGAGCTATGTAATTTGATATATTTTAAGCAGTCCCAGACTTGCATTTCTAATTTCTACATTCTGGTTGTGTCTCCCCAAAATTATGCATTCACTTTAGGTAGTGAAAAATCATATTCGTTATAATGTTTTGATTGTTCGATGGATGTAATTAATTCATCCAAACTATAAATAATTTCTTTTGTGTAAACAATTTCTAGAAACTCTTCTTTTGCAAGATGTAAACATTTCATTTAAAAATTGATGAACTGGTTAACTAATGGAAATGGAATACCATTATTGACTAATTCAATAATTTTTTTATCTAAAATCTAATGCCAATGCATAATCTTAGAAGAAAGCTTGGCTTAATTAAATGTACAAATGAGAGTTCATGGCTGCTTAAATAGTCAGAAAGAAAGAAAGAAACAAAAATATGAGATATATAATGATGGATCTGGGATATCTATTTGCAAAAATGTGCAATAGATATTATTTTTCCTGCATTGGGTTTTTTGCAACAGTTGATATGCGATCCATGGTTCCTTCTAAATTTTGTATCCTTATGATAAAATCTGATGCAATAAAAAAATTTTGACATTGAATTTCATATCTTGTACATGTGTATATCTTCACCACTTCAAGTAATAAGCAAAAACAATACACATAAAAATTGTATGATTATATCAAGATAGAAAAAATAATAAATTTTGAAAGTAAAAACGAGAGCATACTAAGATATATATATTTATCCTAAAACGTACCGTTCCCGGATATTAGATTTCATTCCATTTTATTATTTTCATTCTTATCCTTAAAGTCTTTCATGTAAGAAATCCTGAAAAATGTTTTATGTATATATAATACATATATTGAATAACACCTCTTAAATTATATATCAAGGGAGGCGGATACGAAAAGTAGAATAAACATAGGCTCTTTATATTTTATTACTAACATAATTGCACTATAACTATTTATCACAACACTATTCAAATACTTTATACGTAATTACTTAATTATTACAATAAATTTTATATATTACTTGATTTTAATTGATTATTATTCCGTTTTTCTATCAGAGATTTCTCTCTGACATTATAATCGTATTACCAACATCCAACTCCAACAACTAACGAATAAGTGTTGCCAATTTTTGCACAATTAACTAAAATACCAGATATTACCAACATTACCAATAACACCAATAATATCAGGGGATATAAGTATATGGCGTGATCGTATATATATATATACGACTATATAACCATGGAATGCCGTAGACGTGGATTAATGGAGCATACACTGTAAGCTGCACTAGGTTCTGACATAATAAATTGAATGCTTATTCAATATTGTGCAGAATATTAAAAATTATTAAAATATAAAACAGATGTATATTTACCCCCACAATTTTTAAATAAAGCTATTTTATTATTCCTTCTTTATTATTGGATATCTGTTATTCGTCTTACCTTATGCTCCTTTCCTTGGTTAACTTATGAAAGTACTTATTTTCTCTGGCTTTTTAAATACTTATGCTTTGGCTTCGGTGATATTACATACATGTTTGCGTGTGTACGTGTGTGTGTAGGTAGAGATATTTTACGTCTAAATATACATACACACATACATAAATAATTGTGTACACAAATTTTTATTAATTTTGTTATTTTATATCAAATGTGAGTATAGTTAATAATGAATGATAATATTTTGCTAGCTTTATTTTTATTCATCACTGAAAAATATTAATGTTTAGTTTCAAAAAGAATACCAGATAATATTTACATATACATATTAGAAAATTATTATAAAAAGAATAATTTCTAACAAATTAAATACAATTAAATCTAAATGAATACACATTCTGTATTATCTGTACCAGTTGTATTTATTATACGTGCATTAAGTATATACGTATATTATCTATTATAATAATATTCTTTCATTTAATATCTATCTATATATATATGTATACATATATATACATATATATATACTCACACTTTTGTTATTTACATCGTATATTTAAAACTCTTGAGAATTATTATAAGTAAAAAAAATAGCAACATATACATATATATATATATATATATATATATATGTATATATTAGTATATATATTATTTCAAAGAAAAATAATAATAGATTACATTTACTTATGCTAATATATAAAGATATGCATAGTTTAAAAAATTGATACTTATGAAATTTTTAAATATCTTCTCTTTTATAATTTTCAATTGAATAATTCGTTGATGCGTATTTAAAAACAACAAAGTGGAAACATAATATAGAAAAATTTTAGTTCTTAATACAAAATTTGCGTCACATTTCAATAACGTCACTCGTGATTAGAGTAAACGCGTATAAGATATGTAGTTGGTATGACACATAGCCTAGAAATATTTAACTTTCAAAACGACTTGTGCAGAACGTTTTGTTGTGATTATTATGTAAAATATTTGTGAAAACCTACAAACACTACAATTAGTACTATTTTAATTTTTGTGATTTAATATTTACTGTCTGAATTTTCCCATCAACTTTAGAAAAACATGATCATTTATTTCATAACTTTTTGCATTTACACGAAAACTCATGTACAATTTAAATCAGCATGTGTGTAATTCTGGATTTCCAGAAAATACGTTTTTAGCAGGATAATTGTGAAAATTGTAAATATACGAACAAATATATACTTATTTTCCTCAAAATTTAAGTTTAATGTTTGTATTAAGTGATAACCTTGGGAAGTTTGAGACAAAGATATAGTTGAAAAAAAACTGAATGATTGGAATAAATATACTCTACAGGAGGTAACTTCGTAAAGTGTATTTTATTAATATAATTATTAGTGTGTTTAAGTAACGATTAATTCTATGCATTTATAGGATGTTTCTGAAGAATAATGATTATTGGTCAAATGCAATTGTTTTTACTAATCATCAATAAGAGCAATATTTAAGATACATGAGGAAAGATAAAAAAGGATTTTTTCAATGCCATGTGAAGATCAGTTTTGTTATTTAAAGTTGGTAAATTTATTTTGAATTACTATAAAATTATTTATTATACTGTGCCATGTATTATATATTACAGTGCATTATAATATATTTATTAAACTATGTCATACGTAATATATAACGTAGTATGTTATACTATTAAATTTCAATAATTAGATAATCATGGACGAAAGGAGGGTAGCAGACTACTTTGTTATTGCTGGTTTACCAGGGCAAGACAATGATTTTGATAATGATAATGAAAATGACCAGTTAGAAGATTGGTATCAAGAAGGAACACATGTAAAAGACACAAATATGAAACCTCCTATTACTGATCTTGCTATTATATTTCCGGCATTGGGTGAAAAATGTCCAGAAGGGTATGTTTTGTTAGAACATACTGTTTCAGGGTTACCTGCAGACTTAAATCATGGAAGTTTAAGAACAAATGAATGTTACTTATGCTATCGACGAGGGCGTGATAAACCACCATTAGTTGATATAGGTAAGATAAAAATTTTAAAATATCTAAGCTATTGAGAACCATTATTAAGTGTCTTTTATAATAACAGGTATATTGCGTTTTATAATTAGGCAGTAAATAAAAATAAAAGTTTTGTTAATGAATGAAATAGAAAATTTGTATTAGTTTTTTAATTTTCTTACTGTATTTAAAAAATTAGAATGATAAAATTTTATTGCTTGATTTTCATTAGACAGTATCGAAATATATAATCAATAATCTTCTTTATCTTATTAAATTTGAACATATATAATATTATACTTAGGTACGTTACCAGGCTCACTATAACTTGTTAGTCTTACATTTTCATCTTGTTCAATGTGAAATGAAAGATAGTTGTGTTCAGTTTTTAATCATTGGTATTTGAAGCTTTCTTCATACTTATAAATTGTGTTGCATTCTGTTTATATTATATTCTTTTGCTATATATTTTATGTTACCTGCCTATATAATATATTTTATAACTACAAATTTTGTTAATTGTTCATATATCATTATATCTTGTAATCTTTATATTTAAAATATATCGTAATTTAAAAAACATTTACTGCAATATGTGAAAACGCTAGTTAATTATATCAATTTAATTTATGTTGCCAAAATAATATAACAAAATTCTTAGAAAAAAGAATATGCAGTATTTGCAACTTATATATGGGACAAATCATTAAACAAATTATCACAAAAGGTGAAGATATTATAATGTATTAAAATATATTCTGTTTTGAAGATATGTTTCTTAATTAAGTATATCTTTTACATTTTTCATAATATTGTTTTAATTTCTTATTGAAGTTAATAGAAATTTTGTTAACTTACACGTTTTTTGAGAACAGATATTGAAAACATTAGTAGTTTGTACAAAAGTTTTACATATTATTTGAAATTAAATTTTAAATTTTGATAAAGTGTATGTGTTTGTGGAATATAATGAGCTTGAAATAACTTTATAGAACGCAATAACATACAATCATTAAGTCAGGTATCATAGTTCTATGACTTTTCAATCTTTAAATTCTACTTGTAAAATTATGTGAGACAGAAAGCTTATTTTACTGATGTTGAAACCAAGGATACTTATAATGTACTTACGTAATAAATAAGTTTGAAATTCTCTTGAAGATATATCCATTTTTTGTAACCAATGAAAGTATATGATAACTCTCTAAAAACAAGTAATTTTTAGATTTTCGTCAAATACTTTGGGAAAAGTATCTTAATATAAAATAATGTAGGAAAGTAAAACATTGGATTGGAAATTCTTATTAATATATTTCTTGTATTAATATTCAAATAGGAGATATCAATGTGATTTGTTTATTATAAATATTCAGTACATATTATATATATATATATGCCTTATCGTACTTTTTGTACTTTTGTATTCGCCTTATTGTACTTTTATCAGTTTATAAATTATATATTACACATAAAAATTATACACATTTGTTTTTATAATTTTAAATTTGTTATTTATGTGATTATTTATCTTTGAAAATGATAAGAAAACTGTAAAAGTTATTATTTGGACTATTATAGTAATATTATATTAATATTTTGAAAATTTTCATTTTGTAAAATTGAAAAAAAATTAACGAACTGAAATAAAATTTTAATATCAGTGATATTATTATATTAGCTATTTTAATAATTGGGCTTTTTAACATTTTTGCATTTTAGATTTTAATTTTGAAAGTGTAGCAATTCAATATTACCATGCTCTTTTATATATATTTGGCACAACTTTTCTTTTTAAAAAAGTATTTATTTTATATATGTTTAAATATAAGGATGTATGTTTTACATAATTGAATGGCGTTTGAAATTATAAAAAAGAAGAATGTGTACTTTGTATGTGTGAAATACACAATTGTACAATTTGTACAATTCTAAAAAATATATTAAAAGATATTGTTTATTATATTTGTTGATTTCTTCATAACAATTATTAGAAATAGATATTAAAATCTTTGTTATATCTTTATTATAAACATAACATTCTAAAATTTATAGATAAAATATTGCATGTTCTTACTTTTCGTATCATTTTAGAATAGTATTACATAGAAATTAGATTCATACATGTAATTCATCAATATATTTAATAAAATAAAATGTTTTAAATAATTTTAAATAAAAGTTAGCAACACTATTTATATGATATTTTACATTAATTCAATAAAGATTTTTCATTGTATCTCAATTTAAAGAATCAAAAGTATATATATTTTTTAATTTAAGTGCATTAGTTATGATGACATGAACCTAATGTTATGAATAATGTACTTTCAATATAAATGGAAGAATGTTATGTAAAAATTAAATTCATGCAATTGTAATGTGGTAAACTTGATGTTTTAACTATATTGTTATAGCAATATAGTTTAAATAAGTACATAATTACAGATAAAAGAAAGTTTAAAATTTGTAGTTGCATATATAAGTATTAATAACTTTTGTATTGAATATTTTATACCATATTGATAACAGTTATTTATCTTTGTATGGAATATGCTTTACATTTATTCGTTGCTATTATTAGCTTTTATTATTACTTTATATGTAGCAATTTTCTAACGGTAAAAAATGTTTCAAATTTGAATAAAATATAAAAAAGTTCTTATTAGTATGTATAGTTTCTTGTTTTGGTCCTATGTCAAATATCCTAAAATATTATAAATCGTTTTGTTTGTTAAAATAAAAGCAAGATTGAAATATTAAAATTCAAGGTTCCCAGTGGGACTAAATATAATTCTGTTTTGTAATATTATGATGATATTTCATTTATCTTTTAAACTTTCTTTTGTCCACTGTATATCGACAATTTTTCAATTCTCAAGAGGTATATGTTACAGGTGTAATATATGATGGTAAAGAACGTATAATGCAAGATGCTGAAATGATATTAGAAACTCCAAAAGGACATTTAGCTAATGTGAATAACTCAGCTGCAAGAATATTTGTGACATATAGACGAGCAACTCGTAAAATGCCATGCAACTCATTAGTCGTGACTGATATTTGTGTAATATTAACAAATAAAGGAGAAACTCCCCCACATGCATTCTGTGTTATCAATAAAAATTTGAACAAAGGCATGTTGGGTAGTGATGTGTTTCTGTGTTATAAGAAATCTATGAATCGGGCAAATTTGATATCTTTTAAACCTACAATACTGTATAAATATCCAATAGTTGATTACAGCAGTTTTATTTTTCCAAATTCTGTGGCAATGTTTTGTTTGCCAATGGGAGCAACAATAGAATGCTGGCCCAAAGTAGCATGTAAACCTAAGCCAGTGTTTTCTACATTTGTTTTGACAGTTGCTGATGCAGCTCAAAAGATATATGGATCAGCAATAACATTTTATGAAGAACTCGAATTAGAAATGGATAAACCAAATTTTAAGGAAAACCAACAACCAGCGGATGTACTCATGGAGAATATGAAGAATTCTGGTATGAAATCTTTTGTATATTTATATATGGTATGATGTAGATATGATTTCATGACTGAGATATACATATGTATGTATATACATGTATGTAGTTTTCTCACTTAGTGGTTTCTTTGCTTTACCTTTTTATATAACAACCATATGGGATGTCCTATAAATCATAATGTAAAAGATGTAAAATGTCAATGAAGCTGATTATATAAAATTACTTCCAAAGAAAATTATGTAAACAAAAAATGTAGATCAAATTTTTTGATTGCTTCCGAGAAAAGTGAAATTCAATGTAAAATTATGATATATAAGATAGGTACATTTCGTATGTGATCAAATTCTTAGTTAAGAATTATATGTGTATTCTAAATAATCATATGTGTTATCCAATAATATTAATATATTGGTAGTTTAGATATTGTAGTTTAAAAAGCATTAAACTTTGTAGATAATAGACAATGAAATGAGACTGAAATTATTAATCTTTACTTCTTCTTATCAATTTTAAATGATACTTTATTTTTGTGTTTTTTGAGAGAAGAATTATTTTCATTAATTGGAGATGTTTCACTACAAGCATTAAAAAATTCAATTTATTAACAGATCACATCAACACATTTTAATAGCGATGTAATATATGTATTAAAGAATTGTTATCATTGTTGGATTAGTTTCAGCAACAAAATTGCTTGATTACCATGATTTTGCATGCACGATTAGAACCTAGATTTGACATCCATTATCTCTAAAAAATAAAGATTGTTTATATGGAAGAAATAACAAGTGCTGAGTAACTAAAACAAAGATTTATCCTTGTTTTTGAGGAACTTAGAAGACAAAGCGTGTTGCAATTAATTCATGATATTTGATACTGTAAAACTAAAGAAAGATTTGCTTATACCAGCATGGGTAGATATTGCTTATCATTTATTACTAGAAGTAATAGTTTAATATTGTTTCATAAAATAAATTATTAAGATTACGATTTAAATGCAGTTAGTACTAAACCTATTTAACCTAAACCTGTAGTATTATAATTATATACTTAGTTATTTTTCTTGATAACTAGAAAAGCAATCAAAAATGTTTATTTTCTATGCTTTACTTTTTTTTATAAAGGATCATCATCTCCTACAATTTATTGGATATCCTATATTCAAGGGAAACAATATGAAGTGAACTATTATAATAGCAATTATTTACTGTTTAAATTTGATTCTAATTTTATTAAAATTATAAATTAATCTTTATCATAAGTTAAAATTTACATTATCATATTTAATATATATTTATAATAATAATAATAACAATAAAAAATATTAGAACAGTTTTATGCTACATACAATAGAATTCATATTTAATAAGCACATACGTAGTTCAAACAAAAATGCTACACATATTCAAATTTAGTTACTGCTTACTATTTATCAAGGAGCTTTAGTATTTATTTTTAGTATTTATTTTTAAATATTGATATTTTAGCTATAAAAAGGTTTCATTAAGTAGTATTCGTAGTACCTAATGAGGAAAAGAAATACATATACATGGTAATTATTATCTTCTTTGATATCTTCAAGTCTTATGGCATATAGTAAGGACTTTTTCTCCAACAATAAGTTTATATCTTTACTTATTTTGAGACTCTTTTTGTTTACAAACTGATAGATATCATCTTTTATCTTTTGTAACAAAAAGTTTAAAAAACAAAAAATTGGAGCCTTAAGAATATTTTTTTTAAATTGAATGTTATTTTTGCAAACATTATTATACGCCTCGCAGTAATATTATAAGACTATTAATTTTGATCGAAAAATGATCGATCTCTGAACTGCTGTAACTTCTTTACTTTAATTTATTTTCTAATTACTTTCTCATAATCTTTTGATCTTTGAATTAGATTGTCCAGGATAAAAGCCTCTTCTTTGCATTGATTTCACAAATGTGGATATACGATTTTTCGTTGCCGTCACACTTTCAATGAATAGTACGCAGCTGACATTGGTGAAGAGGTCGCATAGTCAGATTTGCATTTCGTATATATGTTTTTAGTGCATGAGTTTCATACATAATTTTAATGTGTGATTGTGCACTGTATATATGTACATGTACACAAATTGTATTTGTATATATATTAAATACAGATACTAGCAACAGACACGCATTGAATGCACATACTAAATATACATTAAAAATAGATGTTAGAAGTATATGTTAATATACGCATTATACACACATACTAAACATTAAACACTCATGAAAAACATACACACAAAATGCAAGTCCGCCTATGCAACTTTCTGGTGTATCTAGTGTGATAAAACGAGAATAATAAATCGTATAACTTTTAGAAGAAGTTCGTCGAATAAGGAACAAACTTTGTTTTTTAAATTCATTTCAAAATGAATCGCAAACAAAATGTATTAGATATCATAGGGCCGGGATAAGTAGAATTTATCTTCTCTTTCACCTCTTGCTTCCGAATATAAAAGTGCCTTACTATATCTATTATTTAATGTCGCATCACTTGCTTATACCGGTTACTAGCAACATAAGAAAACAAACATGAGAACAAATTTGTCATAACGTTTGGTAGGTTTTAAATATTATATTAACCTTTACATTGATTCTTTGTCCTTTAAGTTGTCGTTTAGGATGTTCATTAGGATGTCCTCATATTAAATCGTTGTCTGTATGATGTATGCATGCAGTGTATGATGAAGCGTTCTTCTACTGTCAGATGTCATGTATTGTGTACAGGTCGCGGGATGGGGGCTCTTTTTTGATCTGATATTGGTAACTTAATTGCGTTGTTATAGCGAGCGTGGTATATTGTTTAAAAAAAATTATCTTTGGTCGATGGTAAACGTGGTTCTGTAGATGATTTCCATTTTTCATTTCAATTTTCTTGTATTACTTCTTTTAAATAAGAAAGAACGATTTCAAACGATGCACCTACGCTACGATCAGGTTGGTGAATCAGCTATTTTTCTGACTGTTCTGTCCGCTCTTTCATTTCCTTCGATGCCTATATGAGAAGGGATTCAGATTACTATGACGGAATTATTATTTTGGATTGTCTTGATTTAAGATTTTTGATATTCTTGGATGGTGGAGTTGTTTGTCCATTGATTTTGGATTGCTTGGATGGTATTTGCAGAATCGTAAGAAGTAGCGAAATACATATTTGTTTCGAACATTTTCTATCATTTCCATGGCATGTTTTAACGCGTTAAACTCAAAAAAGAGATATGTAGAAGCTTCATGATGAAATTTGACTTTTATGATCAATTGACCAGATACGTATAATTGCATAATCAGTGCTGTTTTAAATTTTAGAACCGTCAGTATATACATATGTGCAGAGATAAATAGGATATTGGTCGCCGATATTTATAGGAGAAATTCAGAAATTCAGCGAAAAGTAGGTTTGAGGAATTACCACTTCTAGCTGTTAAACGGCCAAATTAGAAACGAATTTCTTCGCTCGGTGAGTTTGGTGAAAAAAATGTATTTGCACAGCGAGAAAAGGAAATATCCTCGTACCATACCGTCCCGAGCAGCCTCCGCAGAAAAATGTGCGCACGGTTCGCTGCCAGACCACACATACACTGTCGGCCATAATTATTTCATATAAATTGTACGTTTTTCATTGTTTTCACTCTTCAGTTATACATATTATTATTTATTATCGATCTATTATACCATCTGTATCATATATTTCTTGTAACGTAAACACAAGGTAAAGAAAAATTTGTTAGAATTATCTAATAAATATAACAAATAGATTTCCTAATATTTACGGCCGGTAGTGTAGACAAACTTTTTTTCAATTTTTTAACACAATGTAACAATTGTTTATAAAAAACGCAATTTAAAAAAAGGAGAACGCTGTTTCCAATCCGAAAGAGGTTTATTTAGATCTCAGCAAAAACCTTCTTCTTATAATGAATATATTCATAAATTAAATATATGCAATGTACAATGTACAAATAAAATGAAACACAACTAAAAATTGAAACACTTACTAAACGGTATTTTATGTTTCCAATTTAAACTTTATTCGTGAATTTAAATAATTTTAATTTATTCATTACACAAACATTTAAATCATTTTTTACTATAATTGTTCATTGTCAAAATTCATATTGGTGAACATGTTTCCGATAAACAATACATATTTATTGGATAGGTAAGATAGTCTCAAAAGATAATAAAAATTTTTATGATATGTTATAATTAACGTGTATTTGTGTTATTGATTGTTTGACCAAATATGTTTATTATAGAAATAAAAGCAAGTTGAAGCATAATTTTAGCACTCAATTTTGCTAATAGGGAGGTATAGGATTGAAAATTGGTTTATCATATGCTCTTTCGGCAAACTGTCATTGAAGCATTGTTTCCTAAAATCGATTCAAGGGAATTTTCGATACTATTACCCTGCTGTAGTCTTTAAACATCTGTGAAAATACCTCAACTAAAAATTTCACTTTAAATCGGTCTTTTCTAACTGTTTTCCATTATATCTAGAATTTAAAGAATTTACATGGTAATTTAAAAATAATCCTTATGGTTAGTAGAGATGGAATTGCTAAATTTCGGATGTGATTCTACTAACTCAAATTTGCGAGTAGAAGAAAAAATTGCCGATCAGTAAAGATAACTTGATGCTTTGTTTTTCTTCATCTTTAAATCCTGTATTTGTCTTTTTGCCTCTTGAACTAGCACAGTACGCGTCGCTATCTCTGTGCAAGTTTTTGATTTGTTACAGTTTATGCGGTTATAGCTTTTAAAGAACGTAAGTTACCACAAGCTGTTATTTGAGAATTTTCCAGTGACACTTCTTGACAATCTTGAGTCTGTGTGCTTACATGGTGAGAATTAGTCGGATTAAGGATCGGTTATCTTCAACGTCGTGTTTTTCAATCTATCTCCTAATTTAGTGTTGTTAATGTTGCCCCGTAACATAATTAGTTATTTATATATTTATTAG
>NT_177126.1:114739-130779 GCF_000188095.3 Bombus impatiens | reverse complement strand
GGTCTTTAATGTCAACGCGAACGAGACTCGAACGGGTTAAATGATAAACTCAGCGATATTCGATGCCAAGATTCTCGTGATTTCGCGACAATGGGACGGTGAGACGGGGCGAAATCGCGTCCGGTGGATTTTGAAGAGCTTTCAAGAAAAGCAGAGAAACGCAGAGTGGTGCGATGAAATTAATGAGAAAGCCCGTGGATGGGTGGGGGGCGAATTACTTTTCTGGCAGCCGTTCCATTTCACGCGCAATTTACCGAGGACGATCCGTGCGCGCGAGAGAGGCCTTTGCATGATTGCTTTTGCACGCGGTATCACCGAAAAGGGACACGCGCTCGCCGAACGGAAGGAAATCGTCGACCGTATAACCAGTGACAAATCACTCCCATCGAACATCCATTAATTACTCGACCGAAACTCCAAACGTTTTCCATCCCTTTCGGAAAGAGATTGCGCTTGCGATACGTTCCACGTTCCATCTCGCCAGCCGATTCGATGGACGTTGAGATGAGCGTCGTGACTTCCGTTGCGTCGTGGCGTAACGTTATAGCGTGTTTAAAACTAAGCGAACGAATGCTCGTATTTCACTTTAGCAAAATTTTGTAACGACGAAAGTGTGGACGAACGTTCCGACGAAATTCTCGTACGTTACAGCAACCGGTTCGATGATTAAACGAATGAAATTTTGGGAAGTAAAGTTTTCGAATTACAAGTTATCCGATTATACAGGGCTACAAGCGGTAACTGGTGGTACAAACGGAAAGGGGGTGATTCTACGTGAAAAAAGAAGTCGAAAATATAGGATAAAAATTTTTCGTTTGAGGCTTTGTTTTCGAGAAAATCGACTTTAAATTTTCGCTCGGTACGCGTGCACTTTATCGCGTCTCGTTATAACGGATCTCACTGTAGATCGTTGTCTCGATGGAAAAATTAAAAAAAATGTATATTCTATATTTTCGACTTCTTTTTTCGCGTAGAATCACCCCCTTTCCGCTTGTACCACCAGTTACCAACCACCCTGTATATTAGTTATTAGTTATAGTAAGTATTTATAGCAGAGTTCCGTTCAGTCATAGTCAGAGTTGCTTTGGCAGTCGGGTCATATTGTTAGTATTATATATTGTTAGTAGCATAGTCTCGGAAATATCTACATTCCTAGGCTTTTGATCGTTGCAACTGTAACTAAACTAAACTGGCCATCGCGTATTAGATCATAGCTGGATCCAAAGAGTCTTTCGAAATTATGTGTATCTTATTGTACATGAGTTGCCATCTGAACGCGATCTTAGCAGATTTGTTGAATAAGCGTCTTTGTAGGTGATTGAGTAGTTTGGCATCTGACTTTTACGTGTATGGAAGTTGTTACTACGTTTGTATTTACTTAGTAATACTTTAATTGTAGTGACGAGGATCATCTGAATCGTGTTTAGCACGTGTATTCGTCTGAAGGGTCATAGAAATAAAAGATTCCTGGAGCCTTTTTATATGAAATAGGAATTACGCGGTAGGCAAAATGTGAAATGTTCAGTATGTAAACAAGTTTATCGTTATATCATACTTACCTTATAATCTACAAGAATCTGTAGTTTCTAAGGGTGTCAGAAGCGTTTCTACAGCTAGTTTGATCTTTCTAAATGTACCGAAAAGAATATCGGGATGTATGAGTTGAGGATGTGTTATGATATATTTACTATCCGCAACGGCATTCGATTAATTATTAGGGATTAGATTATTTATATCGTTAATATATTCGTTTAGAATATTGGTTAACTCTAACGTTAGTTCCTCAAACTCGATCTCATACTCGTTTTGGGCAATATATAATATATTTAATAAATTATAAAGTTGTTTGATGTTACTGTTGATAGAAGTTAGTTTGGAATTAAAGAAATTGACATATATTCTATATACCATGTTCTGTTTTATACATAACTGCTCTTAAGCAGCTGCAAATTTTGTGTTACATCCGTATCTTGGTAAGATGCTCTAGTATATATCTAGGTATGGTATGCTTGCTTTCGTACGAGCTGCTTCCTGGAGGCGTTAGGCATTGGGTTTACTGGGTGGAAACATAATCTACCTCGGATGTATCTAATGAAGAATTCGCTAGTTTTAACCTGTTAACATGTATAAGTTCGGATTGATTATTTTTACTTAATATTTAACATTCTGAATGTATACCATGTCTCCGATTTGGTATTTTGGTACGCGTTTAATTATTTTATTGTCGTAGATTTCCTTGCGTTTCTCCTTTGCTATATGTATATGTTTTCCTTTCGCCTTTTCTATTTGGAATTAAAGATGATTCCTTAGGTCTCTTATGTAGTCTGTTCCTCCATTGCTTCATATGTTGCCGTATTATATGAAAGCGTGATTAATTTAATGAATACGTCCCAATTGATTCAATCCTGGTTTACGTAGTGTCTAAGCTATTCTTTTATTATATGGTGCGCTCTCTCGAGGTTGCTATTTGATGGGAGCCTATAAGTGATAGCCCGTGTTGATTTTATTTTCAGAACCTTTCCCAATTAGCTTCTCTCGAAACACGTAAATTGATAGGTACTCTTTCATGATATTATCGTCTATTTTCTTGGTCGTGATATCCTGCAGGGTGATCAATGTTATGAGTTTCGTTAATTGGTCTTGTATCGATAAGATATAACGGATTCCCTTATTTGTTTTGGATAGTGAACTTATTAAGACACTGACGACTATTTGGTGTGCTGCCACTGCTGTATTTGTAATTTATAATTTCAATCCTTGCTTTGGTTTTATTCGTTCATCTTTGCTTTCTCTGTAAAATTGACAATGTAATATTTCTTCCGAGGTATATACACATTAAAGTATTTTCACATTAAGCATAATATCTCTTAGTCTCACTACAGCTTTAAAAATTTTCGCGTGTCCATTTAGTGCAGATTCGTGTACCTGTTTCACGAATATCTCTCAGTCCATGGACATGGTTCTTCTGTAATTAAGTTGACGTTAATGTCGGTGTCACTGAAAATAAAATCGATGATATTGTATAGATTCCTTATTTGGCTTTTGATGGCTTTTTACGAGTTATAATTCTTTCAGTCTGTATTTCTTAGCCAGGCTGTTGGGTATTTGTCATCCTCTATCGTTGAATTTTAAAGGCTCAACTTTCGTTAATACAGCTGCGATGTGTTTAACGGATATTTATTCATGTGTATTAGTGCTACCAATGGTTTCTTGTTCAGTTGTTTGAATTTGCTGTACTTCGATTCCTGATTAAGTAGGAATTGTGTCACATATTTCTCTAAATCCATTATTTCTTCAAGCATGTTACTGATATCGCCTTTCCGTTCGCTGAGAATTTTAAGTGTTACCAGTGAGATGGCACTTCTCCTACAGAAAGAATGCGAGGCAACGCATCAGCGTATATTAATCTTTCCTTTCTTGTACTCTATCCCATATTCGCATTCTTCCAGTTAAAGGCGTCATCGCATCAATCTTTAATTAGGGTTCTCGACGGTCATCAATCAAACTAGCGGTCTGTGATCGATAACAATTTTAAATTTTCGGTTCATACAGGTATGATCGGAAAAATACACATACTCATATTGCGGAGTTATATATTTCGGCGTTATTCAGGATTCTGAACGCGTATACCGGTTATCTGATCCTATTGGCTGAGTACCGCTCCAAGATGCATCGGTTGTTAGAAAAAATAACTTTTGAAATTCGCGATATTCTGGTACTGATTTCGTGATTAGTGCTGTTTCAAGTGATTGCAACGATATTTTCCGTAATTTTTTCCTATTTTCAATCGATAATTTTCTTCAAGAACGTCATCGGTTTGGCTAATTTGTTAACGTCTTGAAAAAATTTTCATTAATAACCACAGTCTTAAGAATCGTTTAACTTGCTTAGGATTACTAGAAGTTGGAAATTCTGTGATGGTCTTAACCTATTCCAGGTTTGGTTTCACGCCGCTTTCTGATATGACATGCCCGAGGTAGATCACTTCGGGCCGCAGATACATTTATCAGTCTGCAGTTTCAGGCTTGTCTTTTTCAACCGCTGTAATAGTACTCATGGTTTTTTATTGTGTTCCTCGGGCGTTTTGCCATATACGATTATGTCGTTCAAATATACAGAACATGTTTGATTGATAAGGATTTTCAATGCACCATCCATCACGTTGAACTAGCGGGATCGTCTTCTAAAAGCCAAAAGCATTTAATTTGGCATTTGTCGATATTTGTAATGCTCATATGAAGCATACGAGTATTTCGGGTTCATGGGTATATGGTGGAATCCAGAGGTTAAGTCAAATACGGAGAAATATCTTGCCTTCCCTAACTGATGTAGAATCGTGTCTATGTTAGGTAATGAATCGACGTTCTGTTGCGGTTCTTCGTTAAGTTTTTGCAAATCATGTAGTAATGAAATAAAGAATAGTTTCTTTATTTCGTTTCGCCGCTGGCATCTTTCTTTTTTAGGTACCCCTCAGATAGGAAAATTGTATAGGGAATCGCTAGGTTGGATATTGCCTTTATTGCTGACAGAATCGATAACATTTCCAGTCATAATCGAGAGTCAAAGGTCAGTCATAATAATTTGATTACAGTTGATTTTAATTCTTGGTTGTTGAGGGTCAACTTTATGATTATGGGATGCCGATTTCTGCAGAAAATAATTATTTCTGATTTTTGGTTAGAAAATTTGAATCCGGTAATCTGTGACATTTTCATAATTTGTTTAATGTTCCTTGTAAGTATATTTCAGTGACGTGACCGTTCTTTCTTCTGCATATTATAGTTAAATCGCCGGTAAATAATAACCCTTTGTCTGGACTGGTAATTTCCTTAGCTTTAGAGGAGGAAAGAGCGTTGTTGGCTCTGATTTTGATAACTCCTATATGTAAGAAATTACTGATGAAAATTATCATATCATAAGTCATAAGCTTTTTCTATATCGGGAGAGACGACAGTCAGATGGTGTTGATTGGCATGTGCATCGCGTGTTAATCTCCAGGTTTATTAAATTGCTATAGGTAGAGAAAATCACTTTGAAATTTGGAAATTAACAGATATTTTTCTAAGTCCTAACAGAATCTATAGTTAATGATATTTTCTGTTAATTTGCACATCGTATTAGTGAATGCAATCGGACGATACCTGTCTAGGCCAGTTGCAATTTTGGCTTTAAGATAGGAACGACTATGGCTTCCTTCCACCTGTTTGGGAATACATTGTGAATCCAGATACAGTTGAATAGGGAAAGCATGTAATCAAGGGCAGGTTGAAAAGAAGGATGTTTGCAATTCCATCATGCCTACGATTGGTATTGTTACATTTAGTTAAAAAAATATTTTAATTCAACGGTTCGAAGAGGCATATCCAGGACAGATATGGTGGATGAGTCATGGTTTGTATCTGAGGAAGTCGATGGGTGTACTTTCTTTTTGTGATGTTGGAATTCTTTTCAGTACTTATCGCTAAAATTGTTTGAAATGTTGATCCTAACATGTCCGATATTTCATACGAATCTGTGGCAAGTGAGCTGTCTTCTTTAGTCAAGGCGGGCATTAGTGATTTAAAACTTTGATCGCTTTTATTTTTTTCCAAATTTCAAGAATTAGAGAGGAGTAGTTCGTTTATTCGAAATATAGCTCCATATTCTTTAAAATTGATAAGATTTATCAGAGATTTATGTGTTTTTATATCCATTGAAAGATGTTTGCAATTTTTAATAACTCGTTCCATCATGGATCATATTGGGTTTTTATATTACTGGAGTTTTCTGTTTTTGGAGTAGATAAGGCAGCTGTCTTTGTAATAATGTTTATGAGGTTTATAAATGTTTCGTTTATTAAATCAGCATTTGACGGATTTGGTTCCATATGTCGGGGAATTGAATTAAATATTCTGTCAAGGAACATTGCCCAGTTGATTTCTTAAAACTTCCATCTTGAGAGCTTGTGGAATTAGATGTCATAACTCAGATGATATTTTAGTGTTATCTTGATCGAGAAGTGGTCGCTATCGTACAGATCATTTACTACATTGCATGTGATATTTTGAGCAACTGAAGAGTTACATAGCGATAGATCCATTGCATTAAAACAGCCAGATGCTGTGTTAAAGTGGATAGAATTATTGGTGTCTAATAGAAAGTCTAAGTTGGCAGATTATGTCTCCTTCACGATGATAGTACCACATGTATCAGTTTTGTAAGAACCCTACAGAAGTTTATGGCTATTAAAACCAAGAATAATAAAGGATTTCGGTAATTGGTTCATTAGGTGAATAACTTCGTGTTCATTTAGATGCTGGCTGTTTCATATATAGATGTTGTGTATGTGTATTGTATGTTTTATGGAAGATTTTGACTACAGCTGCAAACCTGAACGTGACTGTGATTTGTTAGCTATAAATGTTGTCTTTCATGAATGTACCAACTGCTCTGCTCGATTGGCTGGGTGTGCGATTTTTAAAAAAGGTTTTGTAATTTTTGATCTTACTAAACACAACAATAAGTAAATAAAAAGAATTTATGGCCCCTTGTCTATAATTATGAAATATCCTTTGTGGCATTAATTCGATTAATTTGAGTCTTATTTTTCAAGTAATAAATGATATTTTACGTAAAAAATCTGCTAGTATCAATGAATCAGTTAGTGAATTCTTCTTTCTATCTCGTTCATATTTCATGTTTCTCACTGTAATTTCAAGATCCACCAACTGAAACAAATGGCAGCATATACATACATAGGATTTCGACTGTTACATTAATTAGAGTGAGAAATATGAAGCATGAATAAGATAGGGGCAAAGGTATCTCAGTTGTGTCATTGATACCAGTATATTTGGAGTGTAAAATTCTATCGTCTATAATTTGAAAAATAAGTCTCAAACGACATTTTTATGCATGAATAATTCTCGTTGTTTTAATGTCATGAACTAACCTTGTAAATATCCTCTACATATTTTGTGACGCTCTATATGACATTTATATTAATGAAAATTTCCAAGAAAGGTGCACAATATGTTTAGATTTATTTTAACGCATTTTCGGTGTATCGAAACAGAATGTGAAATAGGTAATTTAAGTGTGCATTGATTTACCACGGCATACACATTTATAATAAGTCAAGTTTTATGTAATATTTCGTTACTAAAAAATGATGAATAATCTAAAGTTACAATGCTACGATGTAATCAATATACTAATAATATATACATTCTTGTTGATTTTTCTCACTAACCCGTATGGTGCTTGTGACCCTAGCTCTAGCGCATTAATTATTTTTTTAAATATATAGATAAAAACAGAGCAATAGAATTTACGTTCATTTTACTTTTTCGTATAGTACTTTACTTTAATTACTAATTTGACTGCTAGTACTTCAAAACATGACTATTTTATTTAAAAATCTATTTTATTTTAAAGAGTTTATTAATAACTATTTAAACATAAATGCTAAGAAACATTATAGAAACGTCTGTTATTCGAAACAACTAGTTGGAAAACATGCATTCTTAAAGATTTATAGAAAAAAAAATAAAGTAAGATCAGACATACGTTTATTGAGTTAAAGATATCCTTTTTATTGTGTTTATGCTTGATTAACTTGTAATATTGAAACACCTTTACATTAATTGATGCTTAGTTTATAAGTTATTAAATTCTTATGCGAATTATTTTATTTTCGTACTCTAGAATTATTATTAAATTATTCTAATTTATGAAAGGAAATGCGTACATTAAGCCGCGATGAAGCTTTAGTATAAGATATGAGATAATAGATTTCAGATATGTATAACATTTTTCAATCATATACATATATAATTGTTATTCTTGTTCTGAAAGCTAGTAATGAATGAAGGATCTTTTTAATAGGTTCCATTTAGAAATGTTAATTTTCATTGAATAATATATTACGAACAACTATTATAGACTCATTTTATGTTCAACTATTTAATCGGAGTGGCGGTTGCAGTAGAGGATGTGGTTATACGTTTAAATCACATTATGACTTTAACGAAGTAACATAATAAAATAGAATTTTGATAAAAATACATATATCATTTTTTTTATAATTTATATAAAAATGGTCGCGCGCATTAAATAAATATAACGTTATAAGATTAATTCTAGAAAGAAAAATAAAGAACATTTTTCTCTTGTTTCAGTTGAACACGCAGAAATTGACTACCAACAGTTAAAAATGAAAACGCAGAAGCAATCTGGAATATTTAAAAAGCTCACATTAGCTCAGTTAGAAAAATTACAGTATACAAATCCTGCAACGCAATCTTTGAACATTAGTAAATCTATATGCATCTTATCACATTGGCCGTTTTTTGACACATTTGAGAAATTTTTAGTTTTCTTACATAGCATGTGTAATAGCAAACCGCAACAAGTTCCTATTGAGAAATATATAGCATATTTTTTGTATGATATACCATTTCCAAGTCCACAGAGACCGAGAATTCTTGTGCAGTTAAGTACTACGGACAGATTAATTTTGACTCAACCAGAAGATTTGGCGCTTCCTAGGTCTGGTGCCAGTTTTCGACAGTTACTGATAAATTTAGGATCAGATAATTGTTTACTTATATTATTGTTAATCCTTACTGAACAAAAAATACTTGTACATTCGTTACGTCCTGATGTACTTACATCGGTGAGCGAAGCAATCGCTATGATACTATTTCCATTTAAATGGCAGTGCCCGTACATACCTTTGTGCCCTCTTGGATTGGCTGAAGTAATGTATTTTATTTTATCGGTTTAATGGTAAATGCCAAAGGTAATAACAAATCTTATATTTTAGGTTCTGCATGCTCCACTGCCGTTTTTAATAGGAGTAGATTCCAGATTTTTTGATTTATATGACCCTCCTTCTGATGTTAATTGTGTAAATTTGGACACAAATAATATAGCGATTTGTGATGATAAAAAATATTTAAATGTAAAACTATTACCAAAGAAAGCAGCTAGACAGCTTAGAAATTGTTTAGAACATCTTTATTCGAAGTTGATTTCTTTGGGCAAAAGTTATTCAATGAAAGGTATGTTTAGTATTGTTGTGCTTGTTCTTTTTTTATCACAATATTTTCATCTTTAATGACTTTGTTTTTTAGACACAGAAGATGAAGAATTTAGTGTGGATAAAGAATTTCAGCAGAAGCGAAAAGAGCAGGCTTTGGAGCTCGAAATACAAGACGCTTTTCTAAGATTTACCGCCACTATACTCAAAGGTTATCGTGCTTTTTTACTACCAATTACCAAAGCGCCAACAGTTGGTTCCACAGACCCAACTAGTTTGTTCAATATACAAGCGTTTCTTAGAAGTCGGGACAAGGCTCATGCGAAATTTTATAGTATGTTAGTGAAAACGCAAATGTTTATAAGGTTTGTTTTTATTAATATTTCTTTTATATTATTTACAAAGTTTAACATAATAAATCATTTATTAATATCATATACGGCGATACTGCATATAAAAAATTCTTATGAAATAAGCAGATCATTGCTGTTATTTAAAGAATATTTTCGATTACTACGAATTTAAATTTTGAAATTCAACTTTTGTAGAACATTATAGATATAGATCGAGTCACTTTTTAATTTTTATAAATAGTGTGCAATATTAACGGGTATATATGGTATTAAAATTGGCTTTCTAAAATATTCTACTCATTTAAGATATTCAAGTGATTTTGAATTATTTGTTTGTAATGTTTACTTTCTGTGTGAAAATTTTAAGAATCCATTTTGTAAAAAAATATTAAATCTATTAGCGTCTATTAGTCTTAAATCTAACAGGTAGTCATACATGAGGTATTTATCATAATTGTCGCTGTGATTTTTTAAACACTTCTGATAATTTGACAACAGAATGTTACGAATAAAAATTAGTCATCGCTAAATCGATAACTAATACTAATATTGAAAATCTTCCAAGAATTTTTTATAAGAATACTTATTAATACAATATAAGTCAAATATAAAAATTCATGTTTGTCGTATATTGCGTTAATAAAACGTTATGTATTCTTATTGCATTTCACAATAAGAAAGAAAACTTGACTGCTTAATAACGAAAGTCATGATACATTATGGCTTTCACGTAATCTTGAGTGCGAAAAATTTAGATACATCAAATATTAATATCAATATCACCATATGTACGTACATTGACATTTTTTGTTTCGTCAATTTCGTTTTATATATGTAATAATTACATATTGAACACAGTTTACAGCCCAAAGTCTTGAACAATTTTAACGAATAATCTTATTGTAAAAGCGAGCCGTGAAAGCTTCAAATATTTTATTAAGAAATACATAAATTATTAATTTTGTTTGTTTTATTTTTTTATTGATTTATCTTTTTGAATAATAATTTTTCATCTCGACATCGAATCAAATCAATCTCAAACGGAGTATTCTTTCACTGTTCTTCGATTACGATATACTATACGTTAGAATTTTCAAGCCTTTTATACATATGTATTTAATATAGATTCCCATGGTTCATAACATATAGATCTAATAACCTAGGGAAGTTTATCTTGAGGATTATAATTGCAGAGTTATAGTTTGCAGAGTCCAGATTTCTGGCATCTAATATTCTACAGACAGAAATATGTATATGAAACTTTTTTAATTATATCTACATTGATTCATAGTACTGTTAATTGTATGATCAATAGTTTGCAATATTGTGCCGTTTCAAACTGAAATTAATGCTTTTAAACCTTTTACCGTTGACTTTAGTTTAATTTGTAAGATCTAAATTCATTGGTAAAATGAACGACTATTAGCAAATATCTCAACAATCAATGTTTTTCAGTAATCTTTGAAACATAATTTTTTATTTTATCCAGAAAGAAACGATTTTTTTTACGAGCTTTCAGATTCATCAGATCAAATTAGTATAATTACTTTCGCATTTTACAAACACCAAGTTTGTTATTAATATACATAAATGCCGCTTTCATCATAAACCTGTCCATCGTTTTTTTAATAATAATCAATTTCAGAAATTTACTGAATTATTACTTCATGTTTTATTCAATATACATATTCAATATACATACATAAAATGTTCGATCAAAAATACTAAAAAGTATAAGGGATACTTCTACAAGCTGAAATAAAATAAAAATGGAGAATTAAAAAGAGTGTCTTTGAGGCTCTGTTTATTTCAACTTTTAAAAATCAAGCGAAAGATACTATATCCGAACCGAATATAAGGCAACGGAATATTGGGCGACGGAGGCGCGGTGATCTGTGGATACTTGAGAACTCAATGATACATGTCCGGCAGCTTAATTTGCATTTTGTTTAAGTCGTACAGAAGTGGACATTTGGTGCCATACACTCTCCACTTTTGTAGAATATTGTAGATTAAACATTAGATGTGTCTATTCACAGATATCTATAAGAGAAAATCGAAGTCTACCCTATGGAATTTTCGAATTGAGAGAATTAATGTCTCCTTCGGTCCACGAGTTTGTTTACATAATTAACAAGAATATGGTAATAAATGCAGCAAGATAACTATGGTAGTGTAATATTTCCGCATACTCATAAAAAAAAAAGAAAAAAAAAGAAACAAAAGCAAGTACAGAAAAATAAATTAAACCGATATTACAGCTACAGTTAATTAGTTATAAATTAAGATATGATACATACAGAGTCTCCCATATCCAAACTATGTAATAAGAAAACAAAATCATTCCGAACAGTAGAATTTGTGGATAACAGGATAATCACTTTTGTAATATTAAATTTTATTTATTCAAATAGAAATCAAGAAAATGGTCATTTTCTTTCAGTAATTATAGGTCTTATATTTTTGGGCAGCTGAATTACATAAATTTTTTAACATAAGTATCTATATGTAACTAATGTTTTTTTATACCATTTAAACCTTTTTTTTTAATGCATGGAATACTATGGGGCAAAAAAGCACAATCTTCAAAATCAAAAATTATCCTTTTTATTTGTCGTTTGAGTTTGAGTAAAATTTCTACTTATGGCACCTTTATAACCCATAAAAGCACTAATCATCACGAAATTAAATACTTTAATCTCTTATATTTCGATTAGGAATATTTTTTTGTGAAATCTTGCATCTCGTATTTTAGTAAGCATGCTTTGCGAATATGAAAAGCACATCAGAAATATAATAATACGTATGATAATAGCGTTTGTAATTGAGAAAGATTTCTGTGTGTTACTAGTAGACAGTCTATTCGTGTAACAGGATGTACGAATATATATAACAGGATATACGAATAGGTATTCGGATAATGAAAGTTCAAATACAGGAGGCTCTATTGTATAATGAAAAACGAGAATTAAATTATTGCGTTGAATAGATCTTTCAATATTTCGCTTTTGTTATTGAAATGATGCTGCTCTTCCAAAGCTATTCTAGACCAAAAACAAAAGTCATGTTTGAGCAAAAGCGTAATCAATATAAAATTGGACATGCTGTTTATCAAATGTGCTCAGAAAGTACTCAAAGAATAAAGTAGTTTTGGGAGAACATAATCATTTTGACACCTGAATCTATTTTTTAATTGTATATTAATTTATAGTTAATCAATTATAGTTTTAATATCGGTTTAATTTCTTTTCTGTAGCTTCCATATTTTTTCTTCTTTTTTCATTTTTTATTTCGTATGTCCACAAATACATATATATATATACATTAAATTATGCAATAATTATTTTTTCTCTGATTGTTATGTACTTTGTGTTTCTTACCTTATTTTTTAATTATCTGAGAAAATTCGAGGACTGAAGGAATCATTAATCTTCTTCACGCGGAAATTTCATAAGGTAAGCTATAATCTTCTCTTATGGATTTCTGTGACAGATGTGTGTACACAGATTTAACGTTTAATCTACAACTTGTTTTAGAAAATGTAGGTAGGATCGTGTATGACAATGTAATGGTATTTTTCTCTATTACTTACTTATGAGGTAAGATGTTGGATATGTTTCGTTTGAGGATTATTTGCTTAGATTGATCTGTATTCGTTCATGTAGGAAGCTGTCGGAGTTTAGAAATTTTGGTTGGTTTTTAAATATCAGTATCTAATAAACAAAGCCGGATCATAATTTTTTTATTCTTCATTTTTACCTTATTTCAGTATACAACGGCTCGCATTAAATCTTTTATCACCTCCGTTCGAATAGTTCATATATATATATATATATTTCTGCGAACTCGTGACTTTGGTAGATGATTGGTATCGCAAAGTTGACCTTGACCTTACATTTATAGGCTAAATTTCGTCGATCTTAGTATTCGTCATGAGGAATAAAAGTGTCAAAGGAACCATGACTCGCAAGTAAAACGTTCTCTTAAAACATGATCTTAAAGTTGCATTGCCTCCTATATTAACATTATTTACAATATGTGTACATTTCGCAATTAAATAGAAAATAGGTAGTATCATGTCAATATTATCAACGAGAAAACAGGGAATTACTCCTTAGCACATAAGACAATCCATCCTAAATAGAGCGAAGCACCTAGTTTCATGATTTCCAAGTATATATTACAAAATTACTTGGTGTGTGAAAAACCCCTTCAGGCTTGACTTTCCGCCTATAATTGTCATAGATTGGAAGATCGTTACATCTTTCGATATCTGTCACTTGTTTCTGCATCAGCCGATTTCGATGAAGTTTTCAGCATGTAGATACATAGATAGCTATATAACTGATATAAACGTACAAAATGAACTTTTAGAATTTGTATCGCAGGCAGAGATGAAAAGGTCGTAGAAACTTACTACATATTTTGTTTTCGATTTCGACCAGTTCCAATTTTTTCAAAATTTCTTTACACGTCATCTAATAAACTAATTCTTTTAACTTGTCAACCAAATTCAACTCGTTTGGTTGATTTTTAAAAAATGTTATTCTGTTTTAAAGAATATTGTAATATTAATATGAGCGAGTGTATTTATCTTGGTTTAATATCTTTTTGCCTCCATTGTACTGTCTACGTACTACCTACGTAATAACACGAAGGCTCATTGTACATTGAAGGCACATGCAGAAAAACATAATATCCTATGCCTCCTCTTTTTCGTATAAATTGCAAAATTACAATTTTAATGAAATGTTTCGTTAAAGTAATATTCATTCATATAGTGCAAAATGCAAGGAACAGTTACGTTTTGCAGAAAATTACTTTGAGCGAAATCTTTAATGTCTTCAAATTTTTTTTTATGAAAATAATTTACAGCAAAATTTTAACACGGGATTCTCGTTTCTTATTGTTTCTTCGGCAATTTGATTGTTCCATATACAATGTTTTCATGATGTGTAATTTTTTAATCAGATACGATGCGTCAATGAGCAATTTTTAAACCTAAAACATCATATACATATGAAGCTGACGTTTAAAAATGATTTCCAACAAATAGTTATCTTTTACAAAAACGAGTGGTTCAAACACGACTTACATACAGCGTTCGATAAATTGTAGTACAATCGACAAGGAGGGTGATTGTGTACACAAAAGATAGGTAAAAAAAATATGAAAAATTTAAAATGAAATTTTTCAGTTACTCTTCTAGTTTTTGAGAAAAATGATTTTGAATATAAAGATCATCATTAATCGAGTAAAAAATACAAAACATTTCGTATGTAATTATATCGTGAATTAAATGAAATTTTAGACCTTATTATTATTTAACAATGATATTCTAACATAGAAATCAGTTTGTTTCAATCAGGAAACTTTCTAAAGAACGATAGATGCGGAGTGACGGTGGTGGATGAATGGACTGAATGTTTCTTGAACATTGATGTTTATGTTGACGTAAGACATATTGCAAATACAACTTTTAACTAGAACTACTATACCAGTCAAAATGACTGGTTTTACAATCTGGTTTTGAAATTCCTACTTCATGTTATATCTTTTTTCCGCAATAATGTAATGATATAACGAATTTTGTTTTGTTCTTTATGTATTCAAACTCAAAATAATTTCGTACCAAGGCTAGGTATACTAATATCAGTCAAAATGACTGGTGCTTGTCATAGTATAATAGGGTCGTGCAATCTGTTTACCGAACCCGAATTAATCAGTTTCCTGGTTTTGTGCAACTTCCCACACGTTTTTAGAATTTTTACTGCGTATCCTTCGATGGTATCAATTGTCAGGAAAATTCCGGATCGATCAGTAAATCAGTAGATCGCTAGATGCTAACGCTAGAAATACTACACTAGTCTCAGATGGATTAATAATACGAAAAATGTACTACATAACGTGAAATTCCTTTTGTAAGAAACTAATAAATCAATAAATAAAAAAATATTCTATGATCACGTATTTTTTAAAGACCAGTCGTTTTGATTGGTTTTGATAGAAATAGCTTCGTCTTAACTATCGATAGATCTAGTGTTAAATACACACAAGGTGATTCTCTCACTAGCGATCAACGAAGAATGCAAGAAACCCCGTGTCGGTCCTGGTCGATTGTATTACAATTTACCGGACAGCCGGTATAAGTGATTATTATTACTTACACGCTGTAAATAAAAAGAGATTCAAATTTTGAACATGCATAATAGATACAAACAGCATTTGTATTCGGTTTATTTATTTTAGAATGTATGTATCTAAATTTCTCCCTAAGATTATACGTTGATTTTATATGGTGCCAAGCATTTTCAATCGATTGTGTTAATTGTTCAACGGATGTAATCTACCCATCCGAACTGGAATAATCCACTAAATTAGAGCCAGTCATCATTGGAAATTATGACGATCTGAAATTTCTCTTGGTCCACAATGATCTTCTATTACTTCTTGTTTGCATTGCTATGAATTGTATAGACTCCTTCGTCTGCTAGATAATAATCCTCAATCGATAAATATATTATAAATAAAACCAGTTTTATATATATATGTCGGAGATGAAAGAACACCGGAGTCTGTAATTGAACAATTGTAGTTATTCAATCCGATTGTAATTGTTCGAGAGTTGTGATAGTGAGCTTGGGCTCGAGGCGACAGTCAGTCGC
>NT_177126.1:31436-114221 GCF_000188095.3 Bombus impatiens | reverse complement strand
AGACCTATTTTTCAACGAGCGGCGTCTCCCACTAGCAACTTTCCCTCGAGGGCGGCTAGCATCTTTTTCTAATCACCGATATGGAGATTGACCAATTAGCAACAACGCCAATTTCCCTTACTTTCTGAACGAAGGCTTTTCTCGACGAATCCGATGATCTCGTGTCCTTAGACACACCCCATTATAGTTTTCCTCTGTGGCATCATCGGGACGGGAAAGACATTCTCGATCTCGATCGCGATCTCACTGATGAAAGAAGTAACCCTTTACGACCAGTGAATATTATGCATCCGACTTAGATTTTGTGAGTACGTTCATCTATCATCCCGTCGACCGCGGATTCGTTATTGAACCTAGGATCATTGTCATTAGTTTCTCGAGTGCCTAACTACCACGGTTACTTGTCCGGCTCTATAACAATCGTATTTGCACTAGTCAATGTCTTCTCTATTGCATAACGACAACGTGTAACCCAAACGAAGATTCGTTTCACGCCCCTAACCCTAATTCTAATGCAAACCCGACATATATATACACATATACTATATACTACATATACATATAGCATATATGTATATATGATTAATGAAATTTTAACGTTTTTTTTTCTAACAGAACGGTTAAGTTGCGACCTTTCGTTCCTTTGAGACTTTTAATCGTCACGACTAGTAGAATATGATGCAGTAAAAAAATTGAAATTGAATTTCAAGATCAAAGCCAATTTCGCGACTACTTTTTGGCACATCTCCGATGCAGAGATAACTTTTTTATACCCTGTACGTACAATGGCAAGCATATACATAGGAAAAGAATTTTATCAATATAGATATAAGACATCGTTCTAAAGAAGCGATTAAGATTTTTCTTTTTTTCGTTGCATACGTTAAAATCGGTTAAAAGCGCCTGTAATTCGTAAGCTCTACTTCTTATGGCGCGAAGCTTTTATAACAAACTCCGTTCAATTGTTAGTAAAAAGTAACAAATTAAAAATAAAAGAGATATTTGGGAAATAGCTAAATGGGGAAACACATGGAAAATAGTTTATTTTATAATATAAACAACTTATTTACTATAGATAACTATTGTAATATTTCGTTGGGTCACCTTTTTTTATATGAACTCAGCACAGCGACGAGGTATGAAATCAATGAAACAAACGAAATGTTCCAAGCATTCTTGATTTCTTTATATTAGTTGTTTATACATTTGACCTTTTTCGCTTTAATTTCTGTTTTTTTTTATTAATTAATAAATTAATTAATTAATAAATATTGGATTTTAATGGGCCAACTGTTAAGCTAGCCGACACACAACATTAACATTATCCCTCCAACTGTTATTTCCTACAAATTCGTTTCGCCTTTTGGGACATATGCTTGGAATCGTTGCCAACCTGGAATTCAATCGTTTTTATGTATTCTTAAATGAAAAGAATTAAATATTTATCCAAGATATTTACATACATAGAGATGCTAGTTTATAATACTACTAATATGGTAAATTGCACCAGAACCATTCGTATTCATTCATTCCAGCGTAGACAATTACAGAACCACCTCTTTCTTTAACAGTGGATTTCAAATTCGCTCTATGTTTTTCGTAACTTTTTCCATTTCATATAAAACGAGTATGGCGAATTTTAATGTAATTACATTAGTCCATTATTTTTTAATCCAGAGAAGATGTTCTTTAATGGGAGCTAGTCTCCTCGCCTTATGATTCTCTCGATTTATAAAAAGTTACTCTTAAACGAAATTCAATCAGACATCGCCGCGAACAGTATAGACATTAATTTGTGTGCTCATTCGTGTTTAAATTTTGTCAGACGATGTTATTCTCCGTGGGCTTTTCGTTTCGTTATTTACATTTACGTTAACTTCTATCTGTTTCAATGGACGGTTTGATGGACAGCATTAATCGAAACTTTAATGCATTCTGAAATTTGATAAACCAATTTTTCGTTTTTAAGATGGAGAATTTCTAGGCGCTGCGCTGTGTGCGTGTAATATATTTTCCATGACTCGTTTCTATCTGCAAAAACTAATATTCCTAACTACATTTTACAAATACAATGCTTATCTATATATGATAATCAAATGAACTTAGCGAAACACACGTATACTCTAGAAATAAAGGATTAAGTTTTTCTTTGTTTAAAATTTTATATTTTTTTTTACTAATAGTTAAAAGGATCAGATAACAAAATTTTATGCCGCAGTAGAGCTTAAGAATTATATTTTTAACACGTGCAAACAGAAAAATGAAAATCTCAGCCGCAACTTGCGAACCATGTATAATGTATATATTGGCAAAAGTGTTTCCCAATTTATATATATTTATGATTGTCACTGTATATTGTTAATGACCTTATTTTCTTGATTTCTATAAAACTTATCGGATGTTCGGAAGTTAGTAATTTTTTATCGAAAAGAATAAAAGAATTATTATTAGATAACACGCAGAATATGAAAAAAGCAAGTGTATATATGCTATGACATATAACACGGTAGGTGATTTTGTACCTCTATATCTGCGGAGATTTGTTAAAAAAATTTACTGTAAAATAGTCATTAATTTTGAAAGTAAATTTGTTAATTGCGTCATATTCTATTCACCAAGAGAGTACACAATTCTACTTTCAATTTTGATGTCAAACACATAATAATTATTGTGAGCTTTTCTGAATTTCTTTCACAGAAATTTTATCAATATCATTGTGCATATTGTTTTGTTTTATTGTTAGTAATTATTAGTAAGAAAGCATGCTGTGCCTGTATTGTGTTGTAGTAATGTTTCAAAAAATCTCCATTTGGAATGATGTAGAACGTTCGTACATCGCTATTATTTAATTACTATCAATAAGTAATGTAATAAGAATTAATTTCACGTTCGGTGATTATTACCTATAGATCATATGCTAGTTAAAAATAATGTTTTATTATGTGGATTGAGTGATACTTTTATCCTCATACATAATACCGATACATTCAATCTACATACAATGTGCATTATTTTCATTTCACTATCAAGAAGTTTTGAAGTTTGACTACATACATATATTATGGACTATAAATATTATTTTTGCAATATATTATTGTGTTTGATATTTTTTTAGATTTATAGAAGAAAGGAGTTTTGTATCTGATATGGACATGGCGGGTTTAGCATTTTTTGACGAATGTACCGAACGCATCGAAGAAGAAAATGGTGAGAATACACACGTATTTTGTAATAGTTTTCATTAGAATAGATGTTGTTCTATAAAAAATTATTATGTATACGAGTTTGATATAATCAGAGTGATATTAATAATTGGGCTATTTGGTCATTTTACACCAAATCGGTTACTCTTTGACGTCGCTATCAGACATTTTTTCAAAGTGGAAGTTCTCACGTATGTAAATAAAATCATATTACTCTGAAAAATTAATTTTATAACATTGAAAGTTATAAATATATTCTCAGTTTGTAAATTCCTCTTTGCAAAAATATGGTCATACTTTTCGATGTTTCATCTACCGTTTTTAAAATGCGATTTTTTAAACGAATGCTGCAGTGAGTTCCTAAAGGATGGGTGCGCCTCGTTTTACATATATTTTATAGTAGCGTCGTAAAACTGATCAGCACTTCAAGTATAGCATTTTTCATGAACGCAGCAAGTAATTAGAGATATGTTGATAGTCATAACGATCTAGAGACTTGATAGGGCACATATGATATGAATTGAAAATTAGCTCATCCTTTGAAGTGTATCTACAAAATTTATCTATTTGTAAAGAGAAGCTATTATAATTCGCTTTTAACTTATATTCTGCAAGCTGAAATTTTGTGACTCATCATTGAATTGCTAATTACTAACTGCTATTATAGATGTTGATCCCAAACAATTGACACGAATGCTTAGGTGCGTGTGGAACGCATACGGTCCTAGCTACTGTTAGATTAGTTGGTAATCTTACGTAACCCTTCCTTTTATGACTTCACTATATCCCTTTCATCAAGTATGAATGCATCGCGCGAAGAGCCCTTATGCTCTCTAGAGTGATACTCTGAATGAGACACAATACATTTGTCACAAAAGTACTAAGATAAATTAAAAATCGCATACACGGATTAACACTGAAAGCATCAGCTTAAAACCTGGTCTCATCGCGGTTGCAAATTGAACCAAAACTCGCGTATAAGACACCATCAGGAACCCACAACCGAATTGCCAATTAATATGTGTACCCTAACGATAAGTCTCACATATAGATACATAAAACAAACACTGCATCGTAATAAACGATGTTTCATCTAAAAGAGGAGATGTTACGTTCGTGTCACATAATTTCGAGAGCTGTGCTAGTATCCAATATTTCGGTTTCAGGTCGAATCGGGAATTCTATTATACTTGTGATCAGGCTGGGATCTCGACAGATTTTCAGACGATGTTCAGATAAACCGCAATTTCGTATTTTTTATTGTAGTCAAATATGAAAATCGTTCTAAATTTAAAAGGTAAAAAGTGCATGATCTGATTGTAAAATTAAGAATTAGCGTTATACTTATGTGTTGAGAAACGTTTGGAATCCCGATTCGACCCAATCCGCGGCTTGGGTATTCGCGCCCCTAATAATTTCCTTATTTGGAGATTGTATGCTTGGCTTGGATCTCGGAAGACTCACAATCGAAACTAGAATCTTTTCCATGAAAATCCCATGTAGTGGAAAGATTTCTTCTATCTTCATAGCTCCTTTTACTCTAATTTTTGGGTATAAAAAGCGTAGCAACGAGGATTAAATTGGTTCAGTCAGACAAGAGACTATGTACGAGGTGATTCTGCGAGATCACGTATACAAGTCCTAGTTGAACTTACTTCAGCACTATACAATACGTCATACTGCTGTTAGCCATTATTCTAGAGTACTTTTTGGCTCCCACTTTCTCGTTTGCCTGTAAATCGGGAAGGATTAGATTCTTACTTCGTCAAAATCGAAACTAAACAAAACTTCAAGTTGATATTCTTATTTGATTCCTTACTTCGTGACAATTACACTGAACACTTGTAGGTCCCGGTTTTCAGAATATGTACAATATCCTTTACCATATGCATAACATTCTGTTCAATACGGTCCAGAGGACCCACCTTTGCCGCTAGAGATGTACCGATTAGTTAGCGTTACGAGCGATACGATATTAATATTTCCTTAGCGTTAACTATATATTGAGTTGATTTGTCGGCATATCACCTTCCTAGGGCTTCTGGTATTAGCCAGACATTGTTTCATCATGGCATCTACTTTTTTTCGGCAACCGATGTAATTAACAACGTTGGATTTATTGTACTAACAAACTCCATAATTTAAGAGTATCCCGGCTACGTAGTCGTCCCTTCCGACTCTTAACATCGATATGAATATATCTTTCTCAATAAACCTATATATTTTTATCATCTTCAGCTTGTCATTCATATTCGAAGAAAAGTTCAATACGGTACGCAAATTGTGTTTGAATAATATATAATGATACAGACAATTATTTGTATAGTGTAAACAGCGAAGTAATCGCCGTTTTCAAAATGCCAATTGCTTTTCCATGGTTTTAAAATTGGAGTTGACTAAAAAGTTATTTGTACAGAATTATACTTAGGGTTAGTTGATTTTTTTGAGTTTACTGATATTTTACTTATTTAATATATATTTATTTTCCATATTTGTCGTATTTATTAGTTTTGTACCAAGTAAGCCAACCTTTACGGTATTGTGTAAGACTAGAAATTAACTAATTCTTTGCAACATGTCTCGTAATTCTGAATATATATTTTAGTGCCTCTTTTGGAACTGGATGAATCTCAGCACAGCGAACGGACAGTATTTATACCTCCGCCTGAAGCTGGCCCAAATCAGTCGCCGATAGTATATCGTACATTTAAACTAAATCCTGATTTAATAAGACCGCAAAAGAATTTCAACATAGGAAATCCGAATTTAAGTGCCTTCGGAATAGTACCAGGAAGTCCTATGGCACGTAGAACCAAGCATGAAATTAAAGTAGCACAAAGAATGGCGCGCAAACAAGTAAATATGCTTTTTTTAATTGTTATAGTTTTCAATATATTTTCAAACATTAAACAAAATTAAATGAAAACACAGTTTCTATATACATATATCTAACATTTATTTTTAACGTCATAAAAGAGAAAATATGAATTGTGTGACTTGAACTATGCGAATATATAAACTTTAATATACCTCATTACGATTCTCATCTATTACTTGTGTAGTTTTTATGAGAGAATCAAGTTGTTTGCTAGCTTATATTATATTTTTTCTTGTAATATCCTAAAGCGTCTTTTTCAGGCAGCGATGCCAGATAGATGGGGTAGATGTCTACTTGGAACTTGTTACAGCCTTTGGTTTTTACATTTACCGGCTATGCTACAGGTCTCGAATCAACCGGCTACTATCTTACATCAAGCTTATGATTTATTAGTCAAAATGCCGAAATTACATCTTGACCCTATCGAAGAAGTAAATTTTTCTATTCTTGTGTGTTTAAACAATTGTTTTTCAATTAAATTGTGTTAACGAATCTTACCGTAGAAGGTATCGATTTTAGGTTTGCTATAGAGCTATGATGCAACTTTGTGGCGTTTATGGACAGCCTGTGTTAGCTGTAAAATTATTATTTCATATGAAACGTAGTGGAGTTCAGCCAAATGCACTCACTTATGGATTTTATAACAAGGTTTGATTTTTCATATATTATCATCTTTTGAGAAAAATGAATTGGTAGCATTCCGTTGTAAAATGTCTTTTTTTATGATCCTTAGGCTGTACTCGAAGCAACTTGGCCATCCGATATGACAAACTCCAGTCAATTGATGTGGAATAAATTAAGAAACGCTATAGTTGGAGCTGCTTTGTTTAAGAGAGCTGGTAAAAGAAGCGCTAGAAGAAGATTGAGTTCCAATGCAGAATTATTATCTGTCGATGGTAAAACTGCAAGTATGGAACATGCATTTTCTAGATCTAGTCTTGACAGTTCTCATTCTCAAGACACGGAAGCTGCCCACAGTGATTGTGAGTACTAATTTATTATGTTGAATTATTGCTTTCTTAGATGCAGGTTCTTATTTCTTTTCCTTTTTTTCTCGCTTTTTCCCCGTCATTGCATTGGCAGCTACTAAAGGGAGCTCTGTCCCAGATCTACCAGAATATGGACCTTTTGAAATAAAAAAGCTTCCCCGGCAAAATAGTATTGTTAAAGATTCAGTAACTTTAAGTGTTATGCCGACAGAGGAATTGGATAATATGTCGTTGAATCAAAGGTAATTTTTTTCATTATTCTATCTAATTTTAATTTTGCTTTATCTTTATTAATGGCGTTTATATTTATGTATCACATATATTTTCTCTTCATTTTTAGAATAATTCGAAATTTGGAATCACCATTGAAAAGTCCTATTCGGACACCAGTCACAGAAAATGACCCATTAGGTGCTTTAATTAACGACGAAACTCCGATTGTCTCACCTTCCGAGGAGAATGATTCAAATTGTTCCACAAGTACTTTAACTGTTTTTAACAACACCGAAGAACGCCCAGGAGGACCTCTTTTATTTCGAAGGTAGGTCCCATCTTTATAATTTGTAACTGGCACTTATATATATCGAGATAACTAAGAATAAGATAAATTTTTATTTAAATATAAATTGCACAATTAGTTACATACGTCTTATGGATACATAGACACGCGTTCGCACATATATGCATTAGGAATCTTTTTAATACGAGGAGGTAAAGTAAAGATCTTACTAGTAAATTAAAAAATTAAAAGATACTGAAAAAATAATTGTTTCCGGAAATATTTCAGTAAATCGTGCTTTTGAAACAAAACAATAAAGATAATAAATATCTCTTGAGCTGGTTTTCTGATATGAGCAACTTAATACTTTCTTACATGGAGTACCGAGATGCATCGGTGCATAAAAAGGTCTTATTCTATTTAAAAAAAACATAGTTGATCTTCATATATCCTCTATGTGTCTTCGTATGTCTTAATACGTTAATTCTTTAAAAAGAAATTTTCGGTACTCATAATTATTTATAATTTTTTGTCCAGTGAAATGAATTCTATCAACAACCACTCGGTAAAAAATTTTTCTTCGAAATACAATTTTATAATTAATTTTTGCGTTCAAACGTCTGTCTCTTTTCGTTTACTAGTTCTTCTCTGTAGGATGATAGAATTTCGTCTTTCTTTATTCAAAAACTCATTAAGCTCATATCGCGGTGATTATAGTGTCGTTAAAGCCAAAAGCGTAATATTTATTTATTCATATGGTATAATTCCTTAATATTAACACGTACGCTGAATTTTGTGTCAGTAAAATACCGGCACATTTATATTTTCAATTAAATATAAACAAATAGCTTGTTTCATTAAAAAAATTTTCTTAAAATACTTTTGAATGTGTATGTTTATATTTATATTATATTCATTTTTCCGCCAATTTTCATTAACAAAATAGGTGTACGCACAATTTTGTGAGCAACTGTATGTGTCTTCTTATATACAACTAAATATGTGTATACCTGTTTAGTTATTAATCGATACATTTTTTCATATGTTATAAAAATATATTAGATTTGGCTTGAGAAATATTCTCATTTTAATGTAACATATTATTATATTATTTTATTTTTATTTATTAAACATAGTCCGTGCCTTTCGGCTTTGGACGACTTCCGGTTTACATACTTTTTTACATTACTACTTAAGTCACCTTACAGTACACTTATGCTACCTTGTAATGCGACATATGTTATATTGCACTTTGTTATTTTGCCCTAACCCTTCTGCCTGTCGTTCTTTGGCCTTTGATTCTAGCTGTATTCTCTTCTCTTCTCCATTATCTCTTTCAGCACTGCTAGCCCCTCTCCTGTCTCCTTTAGTGTCTCTTCCAGTTCCTTTGGTCCCCCTATTACCTCACATTCTTCCAGGATATGTCTCATATCTTCCTCTCCTTTATTGCACAGCCTGCACCTTCTTTCTTCCTCCTCTTTCCAGTGCTCCCTTGCCTTAGCTACGTTGCCGCATCTAAATCTGGCGAGCGTGCTTCTCTCCTTCCATTTCATCTTCCCTTCTAGGTACTTTGGGGTTTCTTCTCTTGTTATATTCCTGTAATACCTATTATACCTCGTAACATATTATTATATTTATTATAACACATTCTAATAGTAAATATTTATATCGTATTATTCCAAAGACATTTGGAACTTGCGAATTTGAATCATGCAAATTCTAGACTTTGGATGGCTTCCGGTTGTCAACCTTACGAAAATACTCACTCTTTAGAACATTTATTCCTATCTATTACTTATTATTTACCCAGTTCTTAATTATAACTATCTTAAAACTATCTCATAGATACTACTAGAGGAACATTTGATAAACATAACAAAGTATTTAAATATATGTATATACGTATGTAACTGTACTTCTTTACTAAACAGCAGATCTATCCTTCGTATGTGTTTCTATAGATCGATATCGATCAGATTATGTCCCCATTGAAATCAGTCAACTTTAATTTAAGATATTCTTTAGTATTATTATAATGAAATGCTAGCAAATTTGTTTATTGTGTCGTAACAAAGTGACGTAACTGGAGACAGGTATTAGATATTCTTGAAATGTTATTATGTAAAAATGAACGTGCAAAATAGAATTAAGAATAGGCTTTTTTACAAACTACATTCAGAGTTTTATTTTTACTACATAAACGATAGACAAAAGTAGATTTTATTTTATTCGTTGCATTCAGCTTTGCCGGTTCTTCGAAGATTATATCTTTATTAGATAGATTATTGAGAATGAATAAAAAAGACAATTAGAAAAGAAGTTATTACTGGATGAGAAAACAATCCACTATATTGGAATTATGACTAATTTACTACTCTATTGATTTTTCTGTTTTCTTCCATTGCATTGGGAAAATATTTTGATAAATAATGTATATTGCCATGTATGTTCATTAGGAACTTTCTTCTTCTAATTGTAAGTCTCTAAAGTTCGTTATAAAGCATAGCTTCACGTTTTTGCAATAATATTATAATATAAACGCATATTTTGGAACATGCAATAAGAAAATAACAATTTTGATCTGGAGTATGGTTAAATTACAACTTAAACTAGGAAATTTTAAATGTCATATAGAAAAAATATGGAAAAATATATTAACGGCAAAAAATTCTGCTAACAACATTTACGTAATATTGCTACAGTATTAATATACTACTATAATATTCTTTTAATATTACTATAACTGTTCTTTACATTTATATTGCAGTAATATTTTGCCTCGTAGTGCAACATTTCATCAAACGGTAGATGAAACTGGTGTCGCGATAGGTGGACATTTGCAGAGGAGTGAAACTATGCCACATTCTGTTGCACAGCAAAGTGAGCAAGATAAGGAAAGAGAACGGCTAGAAATAAGCAGTCTTTGGTCTCAAAAGGACAGCGTTACTTCCAGTCTTTCAAGTTTAGGCTCCAGTTTGAAGTTGAGTTTTGGGTAAGGTAGACATTACTAATATTTATTATCATGATCCTATAAAGTTATTAAGTTAAATTAAATAACTGAATAGACAATATCGAATCTTAGTTTTCTTGTTATTACTTTTTAATACTTTGTGTGTAATTGATTAAAATAATTATACAAAAGGTTTAACTATTTACTAATAATAATTATTAAAGTAATTGTGTAGGTATTAAATATTTAAAAAAGAATGAACTGAAAAGAATTGGACACTAAAAATAGAAGAATATTCTATCGAATAAAAATTTATCAAATGGACGAATTCTATATCAAAGTAGCTCATTAAAAACAGTTTCGGTAAATAAATAGTGAGTGAATAAAATAGTTGTGTATTTAAACATTGTATTAGAAGGTAATGAATTTTTTTATTAAGGGTAGAATACTATTCTATTTCCATACATGTACTCGTATGTATGTACGTATGTATGTATGTATGTACGTACGTACGTATGTATGTATGTATATATACAGACATTAGACCAACTTTTCTTGGTTTCAATGGGAACATAATCTAGGCTCATTAATTCTGTAGTACGTTGAAGTGCGTTTTATAATAGAACGCGTTGTAAGACATGTTTATCTATGGTTAGAGATCTCTGAAGCTCAATCATGATAAGATAATTTATTTCGTTTACCCCCCAAAGGTACCTCTTCTATTCTATTATAGATTTTTGTGAATAGCCAGGGATAACTTACGAATCTTCTTATAAAGTATAGGATTGTTCGCGATATCAAATGTCAGTCTTCTTTTCTGCTAATTACAGTGTAGTTGTCAAATATGTTTCGTTGGGTTTGAAGATTACTATCCTCTTCGTTGCTTAGATTGGCCACATTCGTCTGTGTGGAGCTTTGCTGGAACACAAGGATATTTTAAGTCATTTCTACATGTTACTGATAAACAAAACCTGAAACGCAACATTTTTATTCTTCTCCTATTTTGATTCGCCTCATTTTAGTTTGTAAAAGCATCTTTTAAATCTTCTATCATTTCGTCCGAGTTATTGTTATTATTATTCTGTATCTTTTACGTATTTAGCTTAAAAAAATTACTCGTATCAAATTATGTGTTACTTGAAAATATTTATATATTGCTGCAGCCCTTTTTATACGGTATTTTTCTACACGATTCATGGTTACATACACGGTTTCTTAACACGTTTCATTCATAGATCATGATTTTTTAACGCGTCTTATTCACATTTGAGCGATTTTCTTCACTCGTTATAGTTAATTTTACACGGTTGCACATTCATTAGTTTGCTGAAAATCATACATATCCTGTACAAGAATATGAAATCCTTCTTTTCTTAAACTGAATATATGTATATGTCTATTAAATAAAATGTTTCTAGCGAATGCATATCTATATTTTAAATTGCTTCTTGTATAGTTTGCACTAGTTTAACGCAAGTTTTATACTTTTGTTACAAATCAATCTTTGCACGACTTCCTTATACGATTTCTTCGCACGGGACGTAACCGTGTGAAAGGTGGCCCAGGTATAACTTGTATTCGAAACTCTAATTTTTCGATATCATCATCATCATCATCAACAGGAAGATAAAAGATATATATTACTGTAATGATCGATCTTACGTATGTATGCAATAGATGCTATTTTCCTTGCATCTGACTGCAAAATGTAAGCACATTACAAATAAAGTGAGTTCCATAACTATTGGAACTTTAACATTGTCTTCCAGAAAAACGCTCGAGTTACGCTTGGGTGACGATCCGGTTCTTTGACACTTTTGATGCTCATAATGAGTACATTTGTTCGCAGTTTTTCACCGATCTAGATCTAGAAGTGTGGAATAACGCTACCGTGCTCGTGACAAATCATTTTCAAACACCCTGTGCAAGTAGAGACGAGGTGATTTCTTATGAAAAAATAAGAAGAAAATGTAGAATAAAATTTATTCATATGGCTGTTCGTTTTCGAGAAAATCAAATATACATTTATTTAAATATAACTAATTTCGGGCTGGACAGCGATAATTATTCGACAGGAGGTCGTATCACGTGGGAAAATAAATCGAGAAAAATAAATTTGTTTATCATACGCGTGTATTGAATCAATTCTTAAAAATATTCAAATTCTATTCTCTTGAAAATGAGGCCTTGTGTGAAAAAGTTGTATTCCATATTTTCGCATGTATTGTAGAATCATAGCCTGCTGATTGTTTACTCATACCGAGTCGATAATTAACGAAGTCAAGCATACTTGACAAATATTCATTTTCTTGAAAATTAAGCCTCGGACGAAGACATTTTATTCTGTATTTTCTTGTTGTTCTTTTCTTGATGAATCGCCTCTTACCTGTTTGCACATGTTATTTGGTCGAATCCTGTGTATGTAAATATGAAACCGTGTATGTAAACTGTGTATGTAAATATGAAATATTCTATATTTTGTATAGAAAATACACGTTTATTGTATGAAAATGATTTGAAATATTTTATTCGAAGTATTCCCCATCGCTAGCTATACATTTTTCCCACCTGTCTGGCAATTGGTGGATGCCACGCCAAAAAAACTGTCGCTCTTTTGAGGCAAACCAGTCATCGAGCCATTTTCGTAGATTTTCGTAAGAAGCGAAGTGCTGGTCGGAAAGTGCGTGTCCCATCGATGCAAATAAATAGTAATCGGACGGAGCCAAGTCCGGTGAGTAAGCCGCGTGCGAAAGTATTTCCCAACTGAACGCTTCGATCGTTTCCTTGACCGGTTTTGCTGTATGCGATGGTGCATTATCACGAAGCAAAATTACTTTGTGTCGCCTTTTTTCATATTCTGGTCGTTTTTCACGCAAAGCTTGATTCAAATCGATCATTTGTTGTCGGTAGCGCGCGGTATTAACGGTTTCGCCAGGTTTTAACAGCTCATAATAGATCACACCCTTCTGATCCCACCAAACACAAAGCATTGTCTTCCGTCCATAGCGATTTGGTGTTGTAGTCGATGTCGGTGGTTCGTCTGGAGCTACCCATGATCTTTTACACTTAGGATTCTCAAAATATACACTTTTCATCGCCAGTCACAATTCGGTGGAGAAATGACTCTTTTGTATCTGGCGAGCAGCATTTCGCAAGTGGTTTTTCCGTTTTCCTGCTGTCTTTCATTCGGTTCATGTGGAACCCATTTTCCCACCTTCTGGATCTTTCCCATGGCTTTCAAACGTATGGAGACGGCTTCTCGTCTCACGTTTAATCGATCAGGGAATTGTTGCGTTTGAGCGTCATCCTCGTCCAACGATGCTTGCAATTCGCTGTCTTGAAACTTTTTCGGTGGTCTTCCACGTTCTTCGTTTCTCGCGACAAAATTGCCACTTCTGAATTTTTTAAACCGCTCAAAGCACTGTGATTTACCAAGAGCATGCTCACCGTAAGCTTCGACAAGCATTCGATTCTGCAACAGTTTTCTTCAAATGGTAACAGAAAATCAATGCTGTCCGCAAATCGTAGTTTCCAGGCACAAAATTTGACATGTTCAACGCTATTACAAACTACGCTGTTGTATGAAACTTGTATTGTTCCGAGTCGAAAATGTTTGTGAAATGTCAACAAAGACTTTTGGCATCAATGACGCAGTTTAGTGATAACTACATTATCAGCTAGGGCCATTTATAGGCAAATTCCAGTTTCATACTTACATACCTGATTTTTACATTACATTATTTGTACATTATAAATATAGGTAGGCTAATATCAACAGTCAGTTACATCAAGTCAACATCAAGAAAAATATTTATTTCAGTCCTACTAGTTTGACAGGAAAGAAATCCAATGAAATAATACTCGGTGGTTTAAATAGTCTAAAATCTGCTGCTACAACAGTGGTAAAAAAGTTTGACGAGATCAAGGAAGCTATCTCTGCGACAAGTACCCCTGTGAAAATAAAGGAGCGCGAGTGTAAAATACCACATGGAGCATCACACGAGTCGTTGGATTCGATGACGGATGGATCTTTACAAGACAGAAACGAGCCTCTTAAAGTATCTGGTTTGTAACATATAGTTTACTATCTCTATAAAAACAGATCATAACAAGTATAGTGTAAAACATGGATTTTAAATAATCGCTTGTTGTATTGAAATAGGAGATGGAACTCTAGATCCTTATACGTTATACGATTTGACCGAATGTTTATATCCAAAAGGATCGAGAGAATTAGATGAACGGATTGCTATTGAGCTTGTACTTTCTAGCGCGAGCAGATGCCATCATTGCGCCTCTATCCTTTACGACGAAGAAATAATGGCCGGTTGGCAACCAGAAGATTCAAATTTAAATACAGTTTGTCAGTACTGTGATAAAGCAACAGTACCTCTACTTACTATCACGATATTAGACTATAGGTACGCAAAATTTATTAAGTTATTATTTGGCAGAGTATAATCTTTCTGTAAATTGCTTGCGTTATATTATTTGTGCATTTTCATATTTACAAAGATGCGAGGAAAATGAAAAGAAGAGTGACCCTCTAATGGGAGCTTTGGTTGAATTATTAGATAAACCGAAAGAATTATTAGAACCTATTACGGTGCCATACTTGAATCCTCTAGTTTTAAGGAAAGAACTAGAAAGTGTTTTAAGTCAAGAAGGTGACGCGTGTCTTACTAAACATAAATTTATCGAGGAACATCCAATCGTATACTGGAATCTTATATGGTATTTCGAAAGAATTAATTTAATGAGTCACCTTCCTGATCTGTGGCTAGGCAACGATAAGAAAAAGGAACAGATAAATTACAGTGCTGTAGGTGTCAAAACTATGTGGGATAATGAAAGGCTTCACATGGATCGCTTGCCTATGTATCTTCAATGGAAACTGAACATCGCAGATGACAAAACGTAAGTTAAAATTTCTTTAATACATATTAATATAATATACGGCAACATGTTGTCCTTGAATTTCCTATTTTATTGGGGCAAACATATGATATATCTAATATTACCTATAATCTTCGAACAACCGTTTAAAGTACATTTACTTTTATATGGCAAAATTCATACCGCAAGGATAAAATCTTTCAAGTTTATCTATTAAATTATTAGCATATATCAAGATAAGTAATTACAAAATAACTTGAACAGTTCATACGACTTTAAATAATACTAACGACATAAATATCGTATTCTGGACGCACAGACGTGATGTCGTGACAGGGTATACTTTTCATGAATATACTAAACAGAAAAATGAGATTTTTTTCATTACTAAGCAATTGACTTTTCTTCTTCATTTTTCAATTAAATAACAAACGATGATAACGCTTTATCTGAAAATCGACGGATAAAATTCATTCGAGTACGAAATCTATACATATATCAAACTTTCCACTTTCAATTCATATATCTTAATTTTTCTAGTGCCAAATATTTTCTAAGTTTCTTAGCTTCCTTTTAACGACAGCGTGTATTTCTTGTATACTCTGTTGTAGCGACTAAAAAAGACGAAGGTAATTATGCACAAAAGGGAACGGTCCCCTCAAAACATCTAAATTATACTAACTTTTAAATCATGATTCCTTCCTCCCTACAACATATCTCAAGGTCAAAGTAATTGGGGTTGAAGTCTCCTTTTGTGCGTTATTACCAAGACGAATTCAGCGAGCTATAATAAAATAAGCTTCAATTGGCTTTGAATTTCACAACGAAAATTGATGGAGGATACATAATTGCACGCCGCGCCCGGCAAACTTTCTATTGCCCCTAAAATCGGCTGAAGTTCGCCAATTTTATTTTCATATTGGGATTCAAGGTCAACTGAAAGTTAGATCATAGATCATTGAATTGTAAATTGTACTATATAGATCGTTCTTACTCTTTTCATATTCGTAAAGATCATATTACGTGCCGTAGAATATATTACTCTGTTTTAATATACTACATATTTTTTACTATATATGTACATTGTACATATTTCTTCATTTCTTTCTTTTTTTTTTTTTGTTCAACTCACAAGGATTTCTACATATTTCCTATCGATACTGTTCTCCTTTTTTCGATAATTGCAATGTCATCTATAGGTCTTGCGTTTCTTTCTGTTTTGTTGCTTCCCGTCGCTATATATGTGATCATATCTCTTTGTAAGAATCACATTGTCTTTTTGTAAAATCAAACAACCCGATGTCAAACAGAGATTACTGTATAGTTGACAAAACGAATTTATAATTCTTGTCAACGCCTACACATTTTCAGTGACATTTAGTTCAGAGCTTGCTTTACTTCTCCTTTTTATTTACTTGATTACAAGATATAAAATACGTTTATAATTATATAAATATTATCCTTGCTTGTTCCAGATTAATGCAGTCAGTGATCACGAATGTTCGTCGGAATGATCTAGCGGAACCTATAAAAAGAGTGGCCTTAGAAAGAAATAAAAATCAATCAACTAATCAACCGCTATTTTCTATATATCGAGATATTTTGTTTCTGGCATTTACAGTTTTGGGGAGAGGGAATATTGACCAAGGTATATTGGTTTTTATTAAATTAGCATAGAATATGTCTTATTATTCGTAATCATTGGAATACTTCTGTAGTGGACCCGACTTTATATACATATCTACACGTTTAACATTGTGCATATTCCTTTCCCTTTATTTACTTTTTATTGTGAAATTACATAACTACAAATAAAGAATAAGCGATGTAACGAATTTACGAAAAATTACGAAAAAATGTACAATCTTGATTGATAAATTTTCATTACTTTATTGCATATCTCCAGTTTCTGCATCTCCAATGATCTAGAGGAGTAGAATCACCTGGCATAACGAATAATTGAATCGAACATCCTCTAGAATATCTAATAAATAACTATTAACCATTGTCATATTTATATGAATGATTTATTTGTTTTAGGTGTTTTCGATAGAGAATACACACTATCTTTGGAAAGATTAACAGAAAAAGAAGAGAAACTGTTGTGTAAAATTGACGCTCCGCCCTCGATGATGTCAGTATTTTGCAGACATTACTTTAAGCAACTAAGTGTGTAAAGTTAAAATTGAGAAAGATGGTGTAACATATTGTAAGAATGAATAGTACATTCATGAGAGGTGTTACAGATTTATCTGTGATGCCTGATTCTTGGTGTAGAACAAAACACGTAAGATGTCAAAATTGATAGTAAATTATACATTTTAGATAAGTATTTATGATCATTAATTTCGAATAAAAATTGGTGATTAGCATCGTTTTAAAAATTTTACACTTTTTTTCACAATAAAAAGATAAAAGAGTAAAATTTATCTGAAGTCGTAAATATTAAATATTTGATTATAGAATGACGTATACTTCTTTTCATATTTAAAATATGCGATTACTATCAATAATTTTCTATTTAGAAAATAGTTGCATATATACTTTGTTATTAAAATGTGAATATTCATAGTTATATGTATCAACGCGATAGGGAAAATCATTCAGTACCAAAGAATCTGACTTGGTTTAAAAACTATGAATTCATTTGTTTTAGTTGGTACTTTCACAGTGATGAAGAATGCATATAATCCTCGATATTCAAATTATTTTATTACATTTCAAACATCGTTTGCGACATAAAAATATGAATAGACGCGCTCGCGCGTACGAACGTCAATTTCAATGTTAATTTTAACTTAAGTACGTTGCAGCAAAACCCTTTTGCCAAAGTCCATTTAATTTGGTCTAGTTGGAAGGACAATATTCATGTTTTTATACTTTTGAGATGAAATGAGAAATGCTGCTTATATTTCTAGCACTTATATTTGCGAATTATGCTATAATATTTGCAAAATAGTTTACGAAACGTATTCAAATGGAAAAGGTCTTAAAATACGATTAATGATAATTATTTACGAGTATTTACGAAAATTAATATTTTAAACTAGATCTTTGCTATGCAATTTTATGTTTGCTGCATATCATTTTATTTTTACGAAAGATTTAATGTGCAGCATACTTGAAAATTTTCATCTACTATACTTTATACATACGTATTTGCAATTTGTTAGTTATTATGGACAGTTGTCAAGTATTTTAATATAAGGAGGAGTGTTTGATCGAAGGACATTAAATGGAACGCCATTGAATATTTTCTGTTGTAATTAAAATTCAAGATGTATTATTCGATTCTAATTGGACATATTTGCAACGAAATATATTACTTTGCTGAACATTGATTTTTAAAAGTATTTTGATGCAGAAATACTTATATAGAACATAATATTATGTATGTAATATCTGTAACATCACTTTGTCGTATAATTCTTCGTTAAATTATACAATAGGTTGGTTCATAAAAATTCTGTTATATTATGCATACATAATTTAATATAACGATGCTCTGCACTTTTCAATATGATGAATCTTGTACAATAAAATACTGTGTATTCGTCTGCTATTAAATTATGAATGTAAAACATAAATAAAAGTCAGTCATGGTATTTTACATAAATGAGTTTTATCGTCAATACATTTTTTACAATTAATCCTTGTCCCTCGATGACTATAAAAAATGTAACACGTTTCAGCTAGGAATATTAACACATTGAAGATGGTATGCTATGATAAGCATATAGCCTGAATTCCCGCGTATTTTTCCAGTGATTGAAAAGATTCAAAAAAGTATATAATGCTATGTATAGCATTTAACAAGTGTAATATTTTATTAAAAATCAATGAACATATTTAAAGATACTTTTAGTAACGTTTTTTAATGTGATATACTTGAAAACAATTTCCCCGATGCAGAGGTACTAAACAAAATTTACAAATATATCGTGTATCGTCCCTTCTTTTGTTTGCAGTATATACGCGGCATTTTCTCCTTGGATACTTTTGTTTTTCAATGCCAACAGTTTGTTTCAAAATATGCTGCCGTATATTTCCAGGCAATCTTCGGGCAATCCCAGAACCTTGAACGAACACGCGTCTAGCAAACTTTTCAATATGATTTTTTATGGCGACCAAATTTCTTAAAAATCGGAACGAACTTTCCGAGCGACTAATATGATATCTAACATATTGATAACTGTTTCGTATTATTCAAACACGTAATGTAAAAATACATTCATAACATTTTGTTTATAGCATCCATTGCTATTTTTTATTGTTTTATTTAATAGTAGTAAAAATTTTTTATAGGTAAGACGTGAATTGGCGTTTTCCATGCTCAATGTGTTTACCGTACCCACCCCTAACTGTAATACGGTTACGAAGAAAGTGTAATTCTAATCGGCAGTAACCAGATGGAACGGCTCAATTTTACGGTTCCGCCATACATTGTTCGTGTTATAACATAAACCGAGTGAGAATTTTGAAATCTGCATATTTCTTACAACATTATTTTCAAGAAACTTCGACCGTTCTGTAGAATATCCGAGCTTTTCGTTTCCGAGTCATTGTTTCCAGCATGCTTTCTTAGAGTTGAAGGACTTCTTTAGTTTATTGCCTACTTTTACTACGGTTATTGTTAAGGACACACGGAAGTCACGTGCGCGTCACACAAGGGTCTATCGATACCAGAACTAAGACTGAGACTATGACTAAGAGTGACTATCGCGTGGGGAGATCACTTTTCGTCACTCTTCCTCGATTTGTTTATCCAATAGAGCATCTACATCGACCGCTAGGAAACTCTTATTTTATGGTGATGTATCAGCTTTTATCAACTATGCCATGAATCGTGCAGCCAAGATTCTAATGTCATTACCTATGCATCAGTATTGTACAGATAATTATAGTATAATAAGAAAAGCGTAAAAGTAAATCGAAGGCATCTGAGGGAACAGGATTAGAATTAGAATTTTAATGTTTAAAAAAAATATATTCTAAGAGGTTGCCAGTTTTGAGATCTTTCTAGCTGCATTCCGTCTTACATGAATTTACGAAAAACTTCTTTAAATCAGAATACTATCTAGATTAGGAAGATTCTGCAAATCTGTAATGCTAACGAAATTCCATTCATTTTTTTCCATCTGATTGACACATTCGGTAAGGATAAAGATCTTTCTTCTTTGATCTCCACATTTTTTCCTTCATCAACATTCATTTTGATGTATGCCGATATGACATAGTCATAAATTAGCAATAGAAAATCCAGGGGGCCTAACGAACATGCTGCAGGCCATCGAAAACAACAACGTAAACAGTATCCCAAGATCAGAAGACAGTAACAGCATGGCCACCTTTGACCTAATTACTGAAAATTCTCAACGCGAGAATTGATTGTAATTTTAATAAATAAAAAAAAAAAAACCTTTGACCACTGCGACACCCCCGGCGTCACCCTTCCATAAGAGCCAAACCCATACCCATAGTATTATAAACCTTCCCAAAATCAACTCTCGACACTCTGTTCTAACATTCTTAACCGTCACTCTGTTAAATTCACATAATAAACTCTGCCAGCATATCTAATGTCTGAATTTTTCTTATCTTACTCGTGAAACTTTTAAACCTACGCGAAATCATTCGAACGACGCGACGAAACGACCAGTGATTTCTTAATTTCACCACTTCCCGTGTCTTCGATGTAACAGTGACAATGCTGATATACGCACCAGCTAGCTGTGTTGCAGTTGCAAAGAATTGTGTTCAACTTATGCAAGATCGTAAATTATTACGACATAATGCATAGTAAATATTCTTTTTATTTCATTGGTAGTAATTTCGTTTCTTTTTAACAAACTGCTACATTTTATTTCTTTGTATGTACATAATGACGACTTTAAAGTAGACAACTTTAGAAAACAGTAGACAACTTTAACGATTCATAATCCTTCAAAGTCGCCAAAAGTTGTAAAGCATACAATTTTTAATACTATATTATGAAATCGAGTAAATAATGTGTGTCATTTGTTAGAAATTAAATCGCTTTCTGTCAATATAAAATTACATTTAGACAAATTCTCGTATTTATTTCGTTATAGCGCTGAATTTTTCATAATGAAAATTATTCGTTGGAATTATAAAACACTTTTGATAAACAAAATAATGACCAGTGTGTAGCACAAATCTCTATCGGTCCTCTCGTTTCGCAAGTAACATGCGCGTGTAGTAGTGTGTACACAATAGTCGTTAGATTGTTGAAGAAATGATTATAATTAACAAGAAAGTATTCAGACAAAATCTTTGCTGGAATATTTAACAAACGCTATACGAAAATTCTCCAAGTTTAACCCAAATTCTGCACTAAATAAGAAATGTTTACTAATAATATCAGACAATATTTCGTTTTCATATCGTATACAAATTTTACATATTGTCGGAATTTTGACAATGGAAGTACGTTATAGCATCTAAGTTTGATTAAGATTGTGAAACATCACAATTAAACTCCACAGTATATTAATGATTTCTTATGATAAAGTTTCTCTATTTTTTTTGCACTGGATCAAAAACTGTATGGTCAAAAATTTTCTTAGAATTTTTGTTAGTCTTGCTCTCATAGATTGTGATACCTAGTAAGAAAATAATATGTACAAAATTTCAGAGTGGCTGGACAACGGGAACCTGTGGTCCATTTGAGTTTAAGTTCTAAAATTTTTGACTTCACGTTCGAACATAATCATGTTCCGCTCTTTGATAAGTGTCTAGCAGAATAGAAAGCAAGTAAACGAATGTTTCAATAATTATAAAGGTATAAATTAAGGAATTTATTATAAAAACATTGTGACGTTTTTAAATATATTGTTCCAAATATTATGGTAAATGTAAATATCTATGATATTAGGGAATACAGTAGCTACAAAAGGTACACACCCTTATTCTCCAATGAAGCATTTTTTTCTTAGATTCTACATACATTTCATTGCCATAGTATCAAATTATTCCAAGATGGTATCCCGCTGGCGGTAACCATCCACATGTTATTTAGCAATCAAGTTAGAAAAATTTACCAAATGTCCAGCTGGACAAATTGCAAAGTACAAATTGAATAATAAAAAAAAATTATATCAAATTTCCACATATTTATAATTTATACATATGAAAATACTACTAAATAATAAAAAATTGATTCTAGTCGGATCTAATTAATTCGTATATAAATGCAAGAATAAATGTAATGGTACAAATACTTTTTGTAGCCATTGTACGAATATAGTAATAGAAACGGTAATACGCTTAAAGAACAATAATTTTGTATTAAATTTGGTTTCTGTACCCGAGATCAATATTTTAATCTACAAGGTATAATATATGTCACATTTAATGTAATAAATCATTACAAACTACAATGTTTTCCATATTTATCAATAACAATAAAGGAAAATAGTAACATTTTTAATTTTTTTATACAAAATAACGTGGCTATTCTGTACAGTATCTCTTACTTACATTATCTTTTCATACATAGTGTAAAAAAGGTAATTGTCTCAAGGTTATAATATAATAACTTTTCACTATATTATAAATCATGATATTAAAAGTTCTAAAGTTTGCTTTTACGTAGTTTAAAAGTAGCTGCTAAACACAAATGATCACTTCCAACTGCAAAATTAGGTATTGTAGGTAAAGTGTTGCATCTCGTGGCTGTGGGTAAATCATATACTTCAAGAAGTTCCAGATCGCTATAAAAAATATAATCAACAGTGATCCATTTGCCCTGATTTGTTGTAGCTTCTTGTTCTCCGTGACAATTTTGATGTTTGTATACACTATTAAAATGGAAAGGATGAGTTAAGGTGCCAGAACAGAAATTAACACGATAATCATGTGCAATTTCTATTGTTTGAAAATCAGTTGTATCTGCTTTCACTTCGCAAACGTTTGATGAATTATTTTCTGAAGTATCTACATTGTGGTGTTCGCTATTTTCCAACTGCAACAGATTAAATGTTCAATTTACCTTCTTACTTTGTAAATTACGCATATAACTCGAATAGAAACAATACACGATCATATTTCAGAACTCTTAATACGATATATATACAGGGTGTAAAAAAATTATTTGTCACGGCTTTGGCAAGTAAGTCTGTATCTTTAGTTTCCATTGATGTAGATCCGTTAAGAGAAGTGACCGCAAAGTCGACCTTGATCTTAAATTTCAGGGTCAAATTCTCTTTAAGATTTTTCTTAGAAAATAAAAAAATAAAAAAGTTACGAAATAAAGATAACAAACTACCTAAACCTTCTGACCAGCATCCTGTATAAAAACAGGAATACTAGAAAATTGAGAAGAAAGCACCTGTGAGATTTAATAACTCAAATGCAAATATAGTGCTATGGTACTTACATACATATAAAAAATAGGATGCCAATTAAAGAAGCGTCTACTTAAACATCATCATCTCAATTTCATACCAATCTGGATGGACCAACCTAACCACAACCTAACTCCAATCTAGGACTTGTAGACCGTACACGGTTTTCCATTATACATACCTTATCAATTGTCAATACATTTTATGTGCTAAAGAATAATTCTCAGCGGCTTCATCAATAATAGAGTATGTAAGCTTTGTCTACTGTGAGATGTAAATATATTACATACGAATAAAATCAGTTATATATACATAAAGATATTAAAATTAATAAAACTTTGATATTTTTTCCAAGAGAAAGGTAGGGTTATGATCATGGTTCCTTCGAGGCTTTCAATCCTTGCAACGAGTATTATATGATGCAATAAAAAAATTTGACCTTAAAATTCGAGGTTAAGATCAATTTTTTGACAAACCCCTACCAATCCGAAGGTATAGGAGCATCTGCCAAAGCCATGACAAACTGTTTTTGAACATCCTGTACATTGTACATATTGTAGGTAATTGTTCGGAAATTTATCTTCAACACCAATCCCATTGAATTTTAAATAAAACTTTTTTGTAAAACTATTTGGGATAAAATGATTTGTCCTTTGAACAATTTTTTCTTATACATATAACGGGTGGTCAGCCTTAACACGTTGGGTGCGCCGTCAGATCCTAGGGACTGACATTGTACTGTTGTAGAAAGGACTAAAACGTCACGTTCACCCTTCTACTTCCATATTGTAATTCCATCATTACTTTCTTTAGTAATATATTTTCCGTGTTTCAATTTTGCATATTTTTTTTAACGAGCTTATTCGTCAATTCCTATATCAATCGTCGACACATAAATGTAGGAACTTTATGAAATACATCCTTGCATAAATGCAGTGCAATATCCAGTGAAGTATTTTCTTTGTCAGCAGATTTTGTAATATAGTATAAATAAGGAAGCTATATGTGTATCCATATTCGCAGCACAGTTTGAATGCGTTTATGCCATATATACAGCTTTTCTGTTTTAGATATTGCCTAAATACGATTCGCTCACGAAATGGGATCAATGACTCGCCAGTACACAACATTTCTTGTGGATCGTAATATCGTTTGAAATTTTCATTTAGAGCATTAACGAGATATTGAATCTTTGATAAACGATTGGATGTATCAACCGCTTCATTATTTTCAGAATGCAGCATCCTCAGGGAAGTTTCGAACCGATCGAAATACTCGTTATTTTTCATGGGAATGTTTGGGCAAATAAAGGTCTTTAGATCGATATAATTTCACAGATGGAAATTTGATCAGCCCGATCTGTAAAATCAACATCATAACACGCTTTATTTAGTTTTTATTCGCTGGTATCCATTTATCCAAACGCTTAGAAGTCTTCGTCGATTGTGCAGAACAGATATTTGTTTGTGTGTTTATATTTTCCAAAATTTCGTCTGCAGCAAACAATTTATAAATATCCTCGATTTTAGTACAATCCTGTATTTCCGTAGTATTTTCCCTTTCTTTTCTTTTTTTTTTTTTTTGTCATTATATGCACTTATGAAAGGAATGATATTTGGTTGGTTGCCAATTAGATTAAACCATTCTACATTTTGATCATCGGACCATTGCGTATCTAACAAGTCTCTTTCATTGCTTCATTTACTGAACGATGGTGACAATAAATTTGATTGACGTATCTCTATCACCTCTCGACATGGTAGTATTATGGACAACAAGTATTTTTTAAAATAATAAATCAACTAAAGAACTTTGTAAAACACCACCTTAAATAGAATTTGATAAAACTTAGTAAAAAACAGGATGAAACTTCTTGCTTCCAAATTATGTCTTTACTGTTACGAGGCTTGCCTACATCTGTTCATCTCTTAGACATCGACTTTTTAATGCTCGAAAAACAAAACAGTCGTGTTGAACGTGTTATCTTCTGTTTATGCATCATATTGGCCAGCTCGCGCTCAGCTCTTTGCGCCGGCCAAACGGAGAATATATCGACATTGACTCCGCACCCAACGTGTTAATTTACAAGATGTTCACAAAAAAAAACTGTGGGTTTCACTATAGTGTATTCTGCCTATAATCCGTGCCTATAAGCTTATAAAAGATATAATCCGTGACAGCGTATGCGTTAGTATTGGGTGCCTCGCGGCGCAATGTGCTGGCTGGATAAAGTACACATAACCCCAATCTATATAAACTACCTATAAACAAACGATAACAATTAGGTTTGAGTTAAGCGTTATTTTATCCGGCCAGCATAAGGCGGCTGCCAACCAAAACCAACGCATACGCTGCTATGAACACATAATTACAGAGAGAATTCACCGTAATGGTACAGTTTTTTACTAATACAGTAGACTCCGCTTTAGGCCTCCGCTTTAATCGGCCACATTTTTAGTAATATGAAAAACATTGATCAGAAGAAAAATTGTTGAGATAGATATTCCGTCATTATTCACTTTCTTTCAACTAAATTTACTTTTTGCCACTTTTTGCATTGTTTAAGTAGTCGTTCTTTTACTAATTTTATTTTCTATTCATATTAAATTTTTGAATACTGGATTCCGTACATCTGTGGCGTTATAAAAAAACTTATACATACAATGTATGTATTACATATGTATCATATCTTCATCCATGGTATGGTCCATTGGAAGCAATGCGTACAAGGAGGAAATTGTGTTTCTTTCCTTATTACGTCAATCAGTCCTATCGAACATTTGGGCAGCGTCTTTCAAGTGATCTCAAAAGCATTTTAAATGTTACTTCCATTTATTGCTTTAACGTGAAGTACACTACAAATCGTGTTGTAAGCGTAAGCGAAATATATTGACTATTGCAATAAAATTAAAAGTATTGCAACGTTTGGATAATGATGGACATGCAAGTCTGACAGGTAGCGATTTGAATATCGGGAAGAGTACACTGAAGAACTGGCGGAGAAATCGTTCCAAGACTTGTAAGATAATCGCCAAGTTCGAACGCCCGGGACGAGTGCCTGCCCTTCGTCACATTTGGCTATCACGATGATGGTAACCCGCTGGGGGTAGCCATCCACATGTTAGTATACCGCTATAATATTTTACCAAATGTCCTACTGGACAAATTGTAAAATTTAAATAAATAAATAAATAAAAAAAAAAAACCTTTGGCCATGAAAAAGCAGGCGTCAACACTTTAAAGGGCGCTATAAATTAAGCCCTGATCCGCGTGGCGTGCAGGCCAGCGGTCCCGTCGTCTTGCGATTACGATTGCCTAGGTTCTAGAAAGAGATAGCGAAAACACGTGAGAAAAACTCTGACCTTCTGCGTGGCTGTGATGCGGAGGGTGCTCGTCATTCGTTGTACAGTCGTCATCACGAGCGAACGTAAAAGCAAAATCACGCGAGTTCGTCATATTCCGAGCTCGCAGAACGTGTTGTAGGCAGAACTACCAAACTACCGCTTGGGTGCATCTTACAGACTTTAGCGTAAAAATACAATCAGAAAGAATGCTGTCGAACATATGCTCAATGAAAAAAAGTAAAAATGAAATAGTTGATGATGCGTTATGGATATGACTCGTGCAGGAATGACAAAAAGTTATTAGTGGGCCAATTTTAGAAGAAAAAACAATCCAATTGCGCAAGAAATCTAGCGACGAAGAATTCTTGACGAGCGAAGGTTGTCTTTAACGATGGATAAAGCAACACGGTGTGCATTATTTAAGTGTTTGTGACGAAAAAATTAGCAGACTAAAACGCTGTAAATGAATTTTCAAAGAAATTTGTAGACATTATACAGAAGAAAAATCTTAGCCCTGGGCAAGTGTACAGTTCCGATGAAACAGGTTTAAAATTGCTGCTACATTCTTTTATAGGCAAGACAGTTAAGCCAAAGATATTAATATTTAAAGATATTAATGCGATTGAAACTGTCAATCAAGGCTATTCTTTTCCTTGATAATGCTCCCATGTATCCGAGAAATATTTTTTTTGATGACATTAAGGTGATGATTTTATAATAATAACTCGAAATAATAACTAACCAAGAAAGACGACTTACTGTCGCCCTTAAGAAAATTAATATCGCAGATGTTATTATATATTGGTATCTGCTTTTGAAGAAACCCCGGCATCGACGTTTTTAACATCATGGAAGAAATTATGACTTGATGCGAAAAAGTTCATCGAGGGAAACTAGTTGCGAAAGGAGCTATGTGCCAATGATCGAACAGATCACGATAATAATATTGCTTTGCTCAATGATTTCAATCTTTTGGGCGGATGCGAAAATTCAGAAATAGACGATGTCGCTAAATAGCTTATAAATGATAATATTTTAGGGAATGAAATGTTAATGGATGACGAAATTATCCAAGCAATTAGATGATGGGAGATGAAGAATTAAATAATTCAGCAGTTTTGAGTGTAGATAAGAATGAAGAAGTGAGTCACGCAAAAAGCAAGAACTGCAATTGAAACTACAATGAGATATGTTGAGCAACGAGAGAATTAATATCTTATTTTAAAAGAAGTGGCGTGATATTGCATGAATAAACAAAATTAAATCAAAGAAACAGAAAGAAATTACTGACTTTTGTGTAAAAAATAATATTTAGTAAACATTGTTTATATGTACATATGTATGTACTAGGTGTATGCAATAAACTTTATTCATATACTTATACGTTACTGAACAAATTCAGTAACTACTTAAAAATATTAATTGAAACATGTTATCGGATTAACTGGCCATTCGTTTATCCGACCAAGGAGGTCCTGTCTACAGCGGCCGGTCAAGCGGGAGTCTACTGTATCTCGGCAACTAAGACTGATCGCCCACCATATGTATAGGGAAAAGTTGTTCAAAATGTTGATTAACATAATATATTTCAAAATGATCGAAATCGGAGAGAAGATAGTTTTCCTGCAGTTTCACCTCCATTAACTATTTATTAATTATTAACATACCATCACTTTGTCGGTTCCTTCTCCACGTAGTCTCTGTTTTAAGACATTAAAATGTTGACAATTATCAGTAATGCAAAGCCGGGGAGGGATAAGAGAATTCGATAGCGACCGGTAGTCAGTTCGTTCAAGATTTTTCCCCCTCCCTTGATATTCAAATACTCCCTCTACAATAAATTTGTATACTCCAGAATGGGGCTGCAAGTTGAAATCACCTGCCAGTATGATTGGAAGATATTTGGCACCCGTCCTGTTCATAAAATAACAGATTAGATATATTATATATATGAGCGTAATTAATGTTTTCGTAATAAAACGTAGTCACAGAAAATAATATTTCAATTAAATTCTCGACGAAAGTGTAGAAAAGCTACGTTCTTTCCGATTTCCATGATTTTTTAACATGTTATAGAAATCAATATTTTAAACAAGTTTTTCCTGTATACGTAACTGTCGAGCGGCTATAGTTCCCGAGATATCTGCAAAAAATTATAGATACCACTACAGTGAATTCTACCAATAATTGTGCATTCCTAACAGTGTACGCGTTAATATTGCCAGTCGCCTGTACTTTGTTTATAGTATATAAACGATGTTTGGGCGAGATAAATTTTATAAAAATAATTGGTGAATGAGTAATTGATACTATTTTACGAAATAGGAGAATTAATATCCAATCACGCAATGGCGGCCAGATTGAAAAGACCAACTAATATTTAATGATAACCAACGATTGATGATATTCATTTTTAGTTGAATTATAACAGATATTTCTTACAGTTTTGCATATGCAGTTGCGCACGGAACTTCACCCATGCTCGTCCCACCCTCGTTTATATACATAAACAGATGATAAGTGTTATATTTTGACTAGGTCATTTTATCCAGCCGATTGCAACTAATGCAGCCGCAGCTGTTGCCACGGGTGCACAACTATAGGCAAAATTTATTGTGTGGTATCGATAAATTTTTACGAATATATCGAAAACTATAGTCGACCGACATGTACAGGAAAAAGTTGTTCAAAATTTTAAGCTTTACAGCAGATTCAAAAATCATCGAAATCGAAGAGGCACCTATTTTTTCTACAGTTTCGCCAGTTTCTTCAAAAATGAAAAAACCGATACGCTGCGTTTCAGGGTACGATCATACAAACAAATCTCGACAATCGCATACCAAAGCCTAGGGAAAACCGTCCGAAAATTAAATCGTGATTAGTTGTGAAAAATCAACATGGAAGACAAGAAAGTTCTCATTCTGCGTATGCGTGACATACTATAAATGACTAAAACAGAGACAGAGATTCCCAATCATCTGTCTCTGTCTTGTAAGAATTTGGGGGACTTTGTTGACCTTTCATGACATGATTTCACAACTAGATTCATGATTTTTCACAACTAGACGCAACTCAATTTTTTCAACCAGTGTCGAGACCTGTTTATACGATGATCGTGTTTCATGGTTACGATACGTATAGGTTATAGATCATAGGTATACCATTGTGTTCGACTACATAGCGCAACGTACAGATCATACACTGAAACCGAGACACAGCAGTCTTTCATAACTGAAATTTCAAGGAATGTTGCCTTATATTTTCTAAATTTTTAAATCCGCAACTTTCAAGAAGAAATTTGCAAAATAATAATTTTCAATATTAAAAAATTAATGTTTCGGTATAAGAGAATTGTATTGGGATATATTAAGCCTTCTAAGTAAAACTAAAAAGAACGCAACTCAATCCGACAAATAATTTCCGAAACAAAAATTGTCTAGTGCACCTCGATTTCATAAAAATGAGCAAAAATTCCAAAATTCGAACGTTCATACTTTTCAACTAATTTAAAAAAATAATGATTGATCTCGCTACCTCTAATTTCATGTGGACTATCTACGTATTTCATTAAATAAAAATTTTCAACATCGACCAGGTGATCGATTTAGCGTGAAATGGCGCATACCTATTAGTCGCAAGATATAATGATCGATAGTCCGCCGCTATTTAACCTTACCATACTATAATTTATGATTGAACCAATATTTCAATAAGGATCTCAGCAGAGTGCTACGAATGAATGCCTGGAAAATTGATAGTCGACGACTCGAAGTCGCTGAGCTATGAGAAGCATCGATAATATAACTGTTTAAAATTTATGTTTAGAGATACGTGAGATAGTTTAGAAGTTACAAATGACTAACAACCCAACGCGTTGCACTGTCAAAGGATAGGAACTAGAGACATTGTTTAAAGGTCACGGGATGGAGAAGAAGTTTGCCTTAGAACCACTGTAAGATCGCGATCGTCCAAAATTTCCAATATTTAACATACCAGTACTATTTTCATCGTCTTGGTGTTTAGAATCGTCCACATATGTACCTCTGTACGGTTGATTATCGATATTTCGGTTAATTATCGTACCGCTAAAGTGAATTCAAAGAAACACCCAACAAATCTCACAAAGGACATAACCTAACAAACAAACACTCACCACACTAAAGAAATAAATCAATCAAATTCGAAGATGGTATCCCACTGGGGGTAGCCATCCACATGTTATATATATTATTATACCACTAAGCTATAATATTTTACCAAATGTCCTACTGGAAATAAATAAATAAATAAATAAATAAATAAATAAATAAATAAATAAAAAAGTGAATTCTGACTATAATTGTGCGCCTGTAACAACGTCACGCTATTATAGTGTTTGAACTTATTTGGACTCGAAATGTATCAGTTTTGTTCCTGAATTTAAACCTAATTCTTACCATTTGTTCATAGGTTTTTGTAAACCTATTGTAACATCAATCCACATCAGAGACCAGGTCACACACCGCGGGTAAGATGGTAGCCAAATGTCTACACATCCTTGGCGCGTATCCTCAATAATCTTAAGGATCCACCATGGATCTTGGCATTTTTTATAGTTAAGGTCCTTCAGACCAAACAAGTATCTTTTATTTTAAGTGCCCCTTTACATTTATCGTTTACTCCGGGTTGACATTGGAAAGTTAGTTTTTCTCACGTTTGGTATCTTCCGTTAGCAACTTTCTCTCGAGGGCGGCTAAAACCCTTCCTGGTCCACCAACCTTCTTATTATCCAATCGGAAGCGGTGTCTACTGCCCTCACTTTCCCAACCAAAATTGTCATCAACAAATCCGATGATCCCGTGTCCTTAAACACACCCACCTCTAGCTTTCCTCCGCCACAACATCGTCATTAAACTTACTTATTCTCTATTTTTAGAATAGTCAACATATCTCTACCGGTTTCTACCCTTAGACCAGTCGCGTACTTAACGCATCCGTGTAACTAGGTTTTATATCAAGTTGTTGGAGTGAATTGTGATTTGTGTGTTAATTCAGAGTGTATTCCATTGTGATTATTAAATTCATAATAAAGTTTGATAAAAGGAAAGTTAATAGTTGTGTTATGTCTCAACCTTCTTGTTTTATCATCCAACCCTCAAGTTTACGTGACACTATCACAGACGCACAATTATAGGTAGAATTCACTTTAATGGTATCAACAGTTTTTTTGCGAATATCTCGGAAATTAAGGCCGAGCAATAATTACACGCATACAGGAAAGTTATTCAAAATCATGTCCCCGACAACATATTTAAAAGTCATTGACATCGGTGAGGCGGATGAGATATCGTTAACTACCACCCTCTACCGTTTCGCTTTTGCTGTCGAAGTGTGGAAATTTATTCCAAAATTATACTAATTAAGGGATAATTAAAATACCAGGAGATCGCTTTTCAACAAGGGCATGATCTTCCATAATATGGATAAATGATTCATCTGATAGATTTAAAATAAAATTTACAAGATCTCTAGCTTTAGACATATACATATGCAGACACGCATATTTATCGCAGAAATGATGTACAATATACAGGATGTATAAAAATTAAGTCCAACACTATAATAGCGTGCTTGTACATCTCTGTATCCCTCTGGTGAGAATTTGTAAAAAAAAATTGCAAAATTGACCTTGAACATAATTTTCAAGACCAAATTTTTTTTTATAGCAACGCCTTGTACTTATCACGAGGAACAAAAGTCTAAAACGATTTTGGGATAAGGTTAACAATTTCAACTAACTCAGCGCTCGGCCTTAGTTTTCGAGTTCTTTGTAAAAATATCCCACCACGCGGCCTTAATTTTCAAACTGGGTTGGGTACTGACCTACTAATACTACTAAATAGTATTAATTCAGTAGCCGCGAGTACTTACAAATCCGAACAAAGCGGATTCAAAAAATATGTAAAAAACAAAACAATATACGACCCAGCCAACATTCACCGCATCGACTGTCACATCCTAAAGCTAATAAGAAACCACTTCGCGCGAGCGGCAAAAATAAAAGAAAACAGCTTAATCTTCAGTTGCCTATTTCCTAACAACGCATATTACAAAAACACTCGGACAACAGGCCACATCCCCCCAGAAGCTTTCCTATACCTAGACGAAAAAAACTACCTCCAGGATCAAAACAACACCCCAATAATTTATCACATAAAAAGAAAAATAGGGAAAACAATACATCCACCCACGAACGCTCCATAGCCTTCGCAGATGACCTAATCATCTACGTAACAGGCCGCAAAACTAAGACAATAAAAACTGAACTGCGAGAACTTTTCGAAAAAATAAACGGCTATTACTACGCATGGAAACTAAAAATCAACACAAGCAATTGCGAAACCATACTGTTCAGACCCAAGTTAAGTGAAATCGGCCCAACAGAATGAGAACACTGCAGAAAATTCCAAGTAAGAGAAAAAGCAAACAAAGGGGCACTCATATCACACAAAAACTGCGTAAAATACCTAGGAATAAACATAGACGACAAATTAAACTACAAGCAGCACACCAAAACCCAACTTGCTAAGGCCAATAAAGCATTCTGGAGAATAAAAAGACTATTCTACTCCAAACACCTCGACAGCAAAGTAAAGTACTATGCTACCAAGCATTAATCAGACCGATCATTACCTACGGCTGCCCCATCTGGTACAACATATCAGCCTCCCAGATGGAAGAAATCCGCATATTCGAAAGAAAATGCATCAGGGCTTGCCTGAGTACATACCGATCCGATAAGAGAGAACATTAAACCGACAGAATTCAATTCTGACACCGCAGAACACAGGTGTAAAATGTAAATATTGTAAATATTTGTAAGTATTTGTAAATATTTGTAAATAATCCCAATTGACACCCCCCTGCCCCATCCCTCTCATCCCACCCCTCCCCAAAGTTACACAGCACCCAAAAAGCAAACTACCGAAGCATCCTGTTTTGCGACCAAGTTTTCAGGACAGAAAAAAATAAAAAAAAATACATAAAAAAGCTCCGCTCCCCAGCGGCTTAAACCCAAAAATTGTATTATACAACGAAAAATGTAAAGCTCCGACACATAATACAGCATGGCTACGTCGTACCGCCGCGTATCGGTACCTTTGCCTAACATACCATTACAAAAATTCACCGTTTATTGTGAATATGTACCCAAAACTGTATTCTTGGACTCAATAAACTTTAAATCTCCCATAAACATCACCCATATGGGGTAATCACATAACGACACCGCTGCGATGTACGCGTCTGATACTTGTATTTATACACATACCACGCGGTGGTATGTACATAACATACGACTGTATCGATAACATGGCCAGAAATGCTTCTATTTTCCGACAAACGAGTTTCAAACGTTACGTTGCGTTTAGCGCTCGCTCGACCATCTCGGAAGCAGTCTAAATACAAACTCGGTGAAATGCAATTGTGGCGATCGAATTAATATCTATTAATTGTTATTAAATACCTTTATTTTAAAAATACATTTTCAGTTAATAAAAGTCAATAAAAACGTGTCCATTCTTGAAATTACTACCGATAAGATTTCAAACAAAATCTACTTGATTTTTACTTAATCTAAAAAGCTGTCTATATGTTGCATCATCCAGCAAATGGTTTCTGATTAATATATTGCAATAATAACTTTTCTCGACAAAAGCACATTTCTGTTATTTGTTTTTCTTTTCTTTTTTAATCGTCGAAAGTGCTAATAGTATTTCTTTTAATATCGGCACAAGTAAATTTACATTGCATTCATTAAGAAAACTGATTTGGGTTTCACTACGCACGACCTTTTCGTTTGACAGACAACAATATACATATTATACTAAACGCAGCGGGACTTTTTCCAAGTACAAGGCACTTGATGTGGTCGCTAAACCTTTGAATTTATAACCTCGGAATTTATGATTCTCATGAACGCTATTCAGACTGGCAAAAAGACTTTAAAAGAAAAAATATATGCATTTGTTTGTATTTACAGCAATGGGTATAAAACTGATTTCTCAAAAATATCTTTGCTGGAATATAAATCGTCGGCTTGTTATAAATCGTACCGCCCATTGTACAATGATCTGGAAATCTGGTAATTTGTGGTGAAAATCAAATTTCACAACTTTAATTTAAAAGCATTTCTTTTCTTTTTTTTTATGAATTTACAATCCTCTAAAGCTTCGAAATTCGGACACTTCTCCTCTGATGTGATTACGTGATTAAATATAAAGTTACGAAGACCAAATAATGGAATTTTAAATGAAACTAATTATTTTAATTACTTATTATGCAACGAAAACAGAACCGATATTATAGAATCAAAGTATAGGTTTTGCAATTCGATCATAAAAAGTTAATTGTTATTAAGTTCTATTAATGGTTATTAAGGAAATAATTTCGTTCTAGTGCGAACCTATGTAAAAATTGATTCTTTTCTTTTTTACATCTTTTTAAGGAATTTAACAATACTTCAACTCCACAAATTAACGAGAATACTAGTTTAAATAGAAACATATTTTTAAAATAATATTTAATAATAATTAATTGTTATTAAAAAATGTATACGTTTTTATTAATCTTCATTAATTTTTATCAAGTAAGAATATATTTTTTAAATAAGCATATTTAATAAAAATGAACTTGTCCACCACAATTAGATCGCATTGACTTTGCATTTAGACCACAATCACATGATCATATGATCATTTATTTGATCGTGGTCTAGTCCTAGACTGCTTCCAAAGCAGTCGATCGTCAGACCCGTGCAACTAGCTTTTAGAACGAATCAGGAAATTCAGGAAATTCATTTCAAGACTTGATAACATTGTCTGGTTATAAATTTCAATAGACTTATCGGTTTTAGTCTTTTTTCTGTAAAGATAAAGGTATCTACAGTTAAAGTATTAGCGAAAGTATTTGAAAAAACGATGAGCTTGCTGAACAGCAACACTTAGTAATTTTCACTTCCGTAACATAATTTTCAAAGTTTTACAATGTAAATATCATAAAAAGTCAAATATTTATTCCGTATTATTTATTTACTTAATATTCTGATGTAATTTAAAATGTATTGCTTGCCCTTCCTTGAATAAAAACTTAAACAAATAAGATAAATTACTTACATTGTATTCTCCAGGAAAGCAATCCTCTCAATTTCTGCTAAAAGAAGTTGAGTTTGTCCCAATCTCACATCATGTCGTCTCGGATTGTAAAGCAGATGGGTTGTAGCAATCACCAATTGTATTTCAGGATTTTTTTTAACTGCTAGTTTTGCAATAATTCCAACATTATCTCTATTCAACAATTCAATACCAGATTGATAAAGCTCAACTTTTGCATAGTCTATTAAAATAAGCTGATCAGATCGATATAGGAATAGCAATCCATCTTTTTTATCGTTTGTTCGTTTTTTATATAAATAGTTATAACCTAACTCCCGGAGCGGAACCAAAAATTCTTCCAAATGTTCTTCTTGCATTTCTTGAAGGCAAATCACCTGAAATCACCAACCACATAATTTAAAAAAATCTCTTTAGATACTCTTCTATAAATGATAACTTTAACAAAAAATAGAACTTTGAAATAGAAATAATTATAATAAAATTGAAAGGAAATCACAATAAGTTCTTAAGCAACATTTAATCACAAACACCATCAATATTTTATGTTACAAATCTATTTTCTACTATTATATTTCAAACTTATTTAATACTATTCACCATCTAATATCGTTTCTTGGTTAAATAAGCACATTAGATAAAAACAGTTTAGTTTATTATTTTTGACGTAAGTATGCCAAAATATATTCCTAGAATACCAACGTATAATGATAGCAAAATTCTAATCAGATTGGTAACAATCTTATTGAATTATATGTATTATGCTTAGGTCAGCAAGCTCTAAAACATAGCAACGAATTTTATGTTACAGATTTCAGTAAAGATAGATTCATAAAATGAAGTTTTTTCTACAAATCTACAAATACACACATGAAGATATAGAGTAGAATATTATACAGGGTGTATTAAAATTATTTGTTATTATACTATTGGAAAGTGATTCTACACCTTCGTATTGACGGAGATCTGTTAAAACAATGATCGAAAAATCGGCTTTGACCTTGAAATCTTCAACTTAATTTTCGTTTCATCTTATCTTTATTGAAATGTATAACACATAATTTGTCGTAACATAAATAAGAAGTGGAAGCCGCTAAATAAATAAAAATAAATGTGCATGTATTATTTGAAACTCTGCTAATAGGATAGTAGGATAAATATTAGGGAATGAACACGATTTGCAAATAAAAAATGCAGATTCTTCTAGAATTTATACTGCATTCATATCCCGCAATCAAAAACTCGAAAGTAATAGTCCGTAAGGCAATGAACACTTTGTCGTATGATTTCAGAAAACTTAATTTATCAATTTTATTGTTAGATTGGTGCTTAAGATTGGTAAAACAGAAATCCGTCTGTTGGTGACCGAGACAAGAACCAACGAAAGCCATTTTACTTGTCAAGTACTGTCATATAGTATCATTTATATAGTAGTAAAGCTGATTCTCCGTTTACTTATTATATGCTTAGATAGGATATACCTCAACACGATACCTCAAATCTAATTGTCTTGTAACTTATAACTGATTTGTTCGCGGATCACTTCGAGACAGTCTATACAAATTCTAAAAATGATGCTACTTCCAATCGCGTCTGTATTAGTATTCTAGGCACAGCTAATTCTCTATTAGCATTAGCGATGTATATAGTGAACGTCCGAACATCAACAAGAGTATAGGTGAAGATGAGATCCCTGGTTATCAATATTCTATATGAATTATGAGTTCATTTTGTTTAGGGTTTATTTCAACTTCCGGCTGCTCTCCCAGTCAATGGAAAACAAGCGCCAGTATACAAATGCGGCGAGAATAAGAATACTGATATTACTAATTACAGATCGATATCTCTATTAAATGTCATGGGTAAGATATTCGAGAACATTGCGACAAAAAAAGAACTTGTACTCGTCGTCGACGTTATTTCAAACGATCAGCACAGCTTCGTATCTGATTGCTTCACATAGGGGGACAGTGGCTGTGTCCTGCTTACGTCTGAGTCCTTACGTCGTTGCACTTTATACATTTATGTACACATTATATTCCCCTTTCTATCTCGCTATTTAAACAATCCCAAACTTGCTCCTCATTTCGGTCCCTAGTTTCCCCTAAAATTACATATAATTCTCCATTTCGAATGATAAAAGCCACATTCAATTCGATGCATTTCACTTCGGTTGCTTTTTAAACAATGGTAACTCCGATAAGTATTCGAAATCGTAAGTAAACACAATAAAATAGCAAAAATCTCTTCTTTTCGGCAGAAATTTATTTTTGATCATAAGCGATGGAAAGTACACTCAATTTAACGTTAACATTCAACGGATATAAATTATGAAACCAAGCTATGAACGATATTCACTCAGCAAAGAGACTCAGCAAAGAAAAAATTGCAATAATGCTGAATCTGGAGAACGAGGTGGCCCATGAGGAACAGGAAGCTTTTAGTTCTTTGATTCATTAGTTCCCAGTGTTCTTGTTAGGCTTGTTAATCGACGTGTTTGTATTTGTCAATTTGTAAATTATTGAAAATCAATCAAATTAAAATCTTGTAATTAATAAGAGTGAAAACGTATTGCGAACGATTGTAACTTCGAGTATTCGAAATCTCAACGACAATTCTGTCAATATCCAATTAGCATTAGAATAAACATTTGTTATGAAGAATACCTGTCTAATAATACAATAGGATTAAGCGAACATTTATTTTCATCAACTTTAATCCTCTCCCGTGCCAGTACTCCTGCGCGTAGCAGGTTAGCCGAAACGTGGAGTTTAATTGCCAATCGCATTAAACAACAGACAACACTACAATTTAATCTGAATTCAAAAATTAACGGCAGCACAACCAAAGGAGTCAAACAAAACGTAACAGGGTAAATATTTTGGAGTATTCTATTCACGATAATACGAACATTTTATCCAAAAATTGGTGTAAAAGTCCCATTCTCGATAAAACCTTCGAAATTATTGCATGTGGTCTTTCGCGAGTCCAAATCTTAACATTTGTTAATTGAGGATGCTACATAATTATAACTTAAATAGCATCCAATAGCAAAAGTTTCGTCGAGTGAGAGAGCTATTTAGAGTGCTCGAGTGCAGTGAATTTTATAAAATTGTAAATTTCCTCTCGTATTCGCTGCACTGTTATATAATCGATTCGACGATCTGTTCTACGTAAGCTCGTTAGTAAATATGCGTGAGCAAGGAGTGATAATTAACCTACTTTTCTTTAGGAATACGGAGCCGGTTTGATCTTCGATATGGATTTAAATGTCGCAATACTAATTTTTCATCACAAAATTGTTAATTTAGTCGCTGAAAATCGCATTGTCACAGTACCTTTCCTGCACTGTATTCTGATATATCTGTAATTTTCAGCTACTTCATCAGTAGCACGTTATTTTTCTTATTAAAAAAAGTAAATGTAAATATAATGTAATACAAATGTAAATATAATATAATAAATGTAAATATCGCAACTAATTTGGAACGAGTCATGTCATGAAGACTTAGAGCCTTGTTCAAAAGGTTCTGCGATGTCAACTCAGAATCAGTTCTTCTTTTACACATCTAATAAAATCTTCTTGTAAAGGAGAATAGCTATAACCGATTCTAGAAACTGCGATTTTATCACTCATCACTGAATTGTTAATAATAGAAATTAATTTAAAAAAAATTGACGTAGGTACTTATTGAAGGATTGACGCTACGAGATAGAAAACCCATAAAATTACATCACAAAAGATATATTATAAAAAGTTCAAATGAAGAAATGATAAACATTAGACACGAAGGAACGGATGTAGTGCAAGATCATAAAATATCAATATCTATTTCATGCTATTATATGAAATACAAAGCTAAAAATGCTATTGAATGGTTTAAAAAATAATGAGAATGATCACAGTTTTGAAACACACAACGACGAAAATGATATAACAGTAATCCAAAAAAAAAAGAAAATAGGTATACCAAAAAGAAAAAAATAAAGAAGAATTGGTTTCCAAAAATATAAATGCATGCTATGTATCAAATACGATACTTCGAAACACAATCTGAATCAAATATGACTAATAACATGATAATGTCCCAAACGCAAAAAAACACTAATATTTATAAAATCTTTAAGTGAACTTCATTTATATTATTATTATATCTATATCTATATCTATATATTATTCATTTCTATTATAGATCAGAGAAAAGTGGGGTAAAACCGGGTGTCTAATACACTTTCATAGTAGAAAAGATCTAAAGAAGATCTAAAGTAAAGAAGATTAAGTGCTCCTTACACAACTAGAAAATTATTCTTCTTAAAAAATATGATACTTATTGTTAGATCAAAGGGAAATATGATTTTGTAGTATCCAGGTGAACCTGTCTGTGTGACGTCCTCATAGATTTTGACGAGGCCTATTTTAATTACTTGTTGTGCCGTACATATAACAAGAAACGTAATAAGAACGGGCGGTCCGACCATGAAAAAAATAAAATACTGTCCAATACACAAAAAGCAAGCATACGAAATTTTATTGAGTTTACTGGAATGATTATATGCGGCACATCGTTCTATTGTTTTCGACGGTACATCGAATTAGTAAGAGAGCCGGTGGCATAAATACTCATGTTATCGAATTATCACATTTGCAGTAAAACTTTAATGATAGACGAACAATAATAGAATTTAAACCTAATGTACCTAACTGCTATTTTCCGAGCCGGGAATAAACAGATAACTTCTGGTTGGTTGGTTTTGAAGCTGTTTACTTAGGTCATCGTGCATATAAATTTTGTTGATGCTATAAGATATAGGACAATTAGCTTTAATAGAAAAATTTAGTGTGCCTCTCCAAATTCTATCAGAAAAAAAATTAGTCGAAGTTCTTTAAATGTCTACCGTCGCGAACATAATATAAGACTGTGGGCACAGATAACAGACATAAACTTCTCTTACCCGTTGCACCTTGTGATCCATGACTTTATGTGAACGGTATTTTATTTTTCTCCAGAATAATATTTCAAGATCATTAGGGTCCACCCACCCATTTTTAATATTTTTATTTCTTTTTTGTTTTGTTTTTTTTTTGTTATATGCATGTCACAACAAAGTATTATAATTATAATAGTCCTCGTCAAAATCCGTATGATTGACCGGTATACCAGTACTCAGTTTTATCCTATGGGTATAGATAAAACCGGGTACCCATGTAAAATTACAGTGTTTCGCTTAAATCGAACATTTCAATTATTTCTTGCTACCATCAGCCCCTTAAGCAGGAGAAGAAAGTTTGCAGGTCATTCGCACGGGAAGTGTGGGTGTGTGGGAAGTATGTATTATTTTAGATTATAGAGGCATATATATAAAATGTTAGAAAATTCCTTTTTTATTATTCTACAGAATCGACTCATCAAGCAAACAATTAACTCGAGCAAATACCACTCGTATATATCCTCTCCTAGCTTAAAGGATTAACAATAACAAAAAAAAAAGACTAAGAAGGATTTAAATGGTTTCAAGGCGTCTATCTGGTGGTGATAAAAAATGCTCTGTGAAGATTATCTTCGAGGTTTCCTCAAGGTCATCGAATGTTGTTTTATATACTAACATCTATTGTATATAATGCGATGTTATACTTGAGATAAAGGCGAGTTCGACGATCCAAATACCATGACCTTGAAGTGACCTTGAATACAAAAAATGAATTTCAATTGGAAGAATGTAAATCACCTTATTTTGTTAGATGTTTAAAGTGGTAGCCGTCCACATCAATAGATTTTCTCATATGGTCGGGGAACCAGCTCGGAACTATCACCACGAATTGAGTGCATATGACAGCTCTTCTCTTAGAAAAACAATGGTACCCGGTTTTACCCTGCTACCCCCTACTCCAAGACAAAATAACAGGCCACTCAACAATTTTTAGTGTATTTTAAAGTTAATACAATGTAATAAAATTTTAAAGATTATATAATATATTATATATAAATTATATCTGCCCTTATTATTAGTAACATGATAAAGGACTGAGCGCTGTTTACATATTTTCATAGCAATCTAACCTACATATTTATGTGAAAAATGGATGCGATAAAATGATAGGACATGTAAGATAATTTGCGTAAGACAACTACATTCCTCGTCAAAAAGATAACCCAGGTGTGCTATCTTTAATTTCTCAGTGACGCGTGTAAAGTTTTTCGTCTGTAACGAATAATATCAAAACATTATGAGCTCAGAATATGCGGTTCGTTAAAAACAATTAAAAATATTATGAGGTTTATTGTGTAATAAAAAAAAATTATTTTATTTTAAGAACGAAACGATAACACATGTGCAATAAGAAAATAATAATCAATATAAATTGTAACTAACAATAACTATTTATCAAACGTATACACTTATTTAATAATGGGTACATCCCCCTTTATTTTCTATTACTTCTATTATACGATTTGGTATCGATTTATATAGTTTCTGGATATAATTTTGACTTAACGTATCCCATTCGCATACAATTGCATTTGAGGTGTAATAGTAGTTGTGTCGATCGTTGTCTGGTGATAGTGCTGGTGTTAGTATAGAGGCAGAGATACGTTCTACTGCTGGTATAGATGTCGCTGCTGGGGTACTGCTGCTTTTCTTCTAATTTAGATGTCGTGGAATAAAAATCGGACTCCGGTCGGCGGGATTTGAACCCGGGTCCCGAAAGTTCGTAACCTAAGGCGCTAAACACTGCGCTGCCGTCGTCCGACACTAGTTGCTGTCGTGTGCCGCCACACATTTTTTAATTCTGGTACATGTTGATACTGCTTTCCATTCGCGTATACGCCATAAACAAGTTCTACCCAGCAATTTTCAATAATATTAAGGACCAGGGAGCGTGCAGGCCACGGCGAAATAGATATATTATTTTCATTAAAATATGATTAGACCAATCTTGATGCGTGTACAGATACATTATCTTGTTGAAAGATGTAATCAGGTCCAGAAATGCGTTCTGTATGATTATTTATTTGTTCTTTGATTAAATTTATGTATCAGACCATTATTATTTATGTAGCCTTCTCCATTTCTTTTTCCAATGCATTCTTTCTTTTGCAAAGCGTAAACGTTCTACTTTGCGTTTCGTTGTTAACGAAGGTTTCTTTCTCAATTTTAGCCTCTTACATCTTAATATCTTTGCAGGATAATAGAACTCGACGAACACTTGAAACACTGACACTAATAGTAGATTTATCCATTATTTGCTTCGTTGTTAATTGCAAGTTGGAAGCTACACGCAATATTATTCGCTTATCACGATCGGATAACGATGACGGCCGACCAGTACTTTTCTTTTTGCCATAATCTTCAATATTTTTTAAGAAATTGTGTATTACTTTACGATTTCTTCTTATTACTTTCGATATTTTTGCTATTGATAACCGTTGCTGTTTTACTTCAAGAATTTGCTTTTTTCAGACTCGTTTCGTTTTTTTTCACGTCCCATACTTACAAATTTATATAACATTGTACTGTAATCTTTACTCGTTGATAGATCATGAACTACTGAGCAATTTCTAAACATATTAACAGAGTGTGTTATCATTTCGTTCTTAAAATAAAACAATTTTTTTTTTATTACACACTAAACCTCATAATATTTTCAATTATTTTCAACGAACCACATATCCTGAGCTCATAATGTTTTGATATTATACATTACAAACGAAAAAGTTTGCACGCATCATTAAGAAATTAAAGATAGCACACCTGGGTCATCTTGTTGACAAGGAGTGCAATCATATTTATAAAAAGGTATCTTTTACTTTACTATTTGCTAATAATATCAATAATTATACAGTTTATACTTGAATAATAATTTATATGAAGATTTATAGATTATTTTAATGTAAATTTCGATTCTTGCTTAATTATTGTTATCATTTCTTATCATTTATGCAATTAATGATATGATCTAAATAAATTATGTATACAGAGAATGTTATAAAAAGGGTCCAGTACTTAACGGACTTATAGTATTCGCCAAAAGGAGTAAAAGATGCATAATCTACGTAGGTCCTAAAAGCAATCCTTTTGATATAAAATCAACTTTTATTATGTATTAACGTTCGATATTGTTTTTTCACAACACATTTAATGTAATTATAGCCGATGGAATCAAATGGCGTTGTTGCAAATTCAATCAAGCATGAAAAAACGCATAGTAACACACATAGTAACATAGAACGATGTTAGCGCTAGTACGAAGGACACGGGGTGGCTTCGAGTTCGCCAAATAATTTATGAATATTTCTCTTCTCTTATGAGTCTTCTTTTTCGACACAGGAGAACTAGAAACATTCATTCATTCAACATTCTAAATACAAAATTATTATTGTCATAATATCCGATTATTATTTTAACGGAGAAATATGCATCCTTCGGAACTGACATACAGAACACATGTTCTGATTTTTGCATCTTTAATTTCCAACGACTATACGTTTGTAGAGAAAAAAATAAACGACAGATCAGATTGGTGCAGCAGCGAACCCGGATCTTCCGCTTGCCGGACGCATGCTTTCGAAATTAACCTACCCAAGCCGTCAACGAACATTTTCTCTCAAACTCCTAACTCTCAAATGGCTACACATTTAATGTGTTACAAAGAGATATCCAACGCTAATAACTAATAAAAATTAATTTTACATCGGAATGATCGTTTTTAGGACTTACATTGATTACACATTTTTTACTCTTCTCTGTGAGTATGTAATATAAGGCCCTAAATTACTAAACCCTTCTTTTTAACATCTTGTACATATATTTCGTGACGACACGTCCCAAATTTCTATTATGTTAAAATTACGACACCCAGATGTGCATCCTATTATGGATATTATCCACGAAAAAATAATTTTTAATAATTGTCGCTATATCGCTATATGGTATCATATGATATTATTTCTTCATGTATAGGTTGCAGTTTTCTCCTAAAAAATCTTATATTGGTAATATCATACTAATTGATGCCTTAATTATCGCCTTTTGTACTTGTATGCCATCTTATTTTTATAATTCTCTCACTCTAAGCATTTCCTTTTTCATCTATAAAAATAAACAAACATGGTTATAAACAAAGTTTTCGCATTGCCAATTCTATTGTAACATCAACAGTTTTCCTCTAAATTGTTTTTGTTGCATATTCTGCATATGAATGTCTACTCCTACTTTCTCTGCAATTTATCTTTATGATTTGAGTTACGTTCCTCACACTCACATTTTTCTTCTTAAGTTTAAAATGGTTTTGTTTTTAGTATCTTTGAACTCTTTTCCACGAGAGTTTGATAATTAATATTATAACTAATTATTATTACCATTATTAATATCACTTTACAAAAACTGCTTCAATACAATTAAATACGCATTTATTGAGATCTTACTTATTATCCTATCATTTTGTCAGACCTGCTTTTTATATAAACGAATCAAATACCTATAAAGTTCCTAACTTCTAAAAAAACTTAAACAGCAATCGAAGCTTTTCTATGTTACCATGAAGGAACAGTGTATATGCCTCCGGATCTATAAAAAATCTTCTTACATTGCATTAACTTAGAGAAACGCAAAAATCCCTGAGGTGTCCTATCGTTTATTATATAGGGTGTATCTATATTCTCTGTCCTAGTTATAAGAAAAAGGGAGTATATCTCTGTATAAAAAAAGCCATAAATCGTGTTACAGTAACAGATACGTATAAAATTTAGAAGCACCTCATTAAGTACCTATTAAATCAATTTATTTAATCGCTACTTACGCGATTCTTGTTTGGTAGAGTTCATAGTCCCTTTTCTCCGACGGAGAAATATATTAAGGAGTCAGATTTTTAGCTCTCTAGCACAGATGAGGTTCAGGATAAGCCTAGTGCCTTACGGAGATAGTATATAGTATACCAGCTACAAATTAGAATACTTTGATATAATGCACAACTTATATCCACTAAGGAAAGCAACAGTCTAACAATTTTCTAACGCCAGAAGCCGTAATAATTAAAACACATTTGAGAACAATTTCACGTGACCACATTTTGATATTATGTTACAATTTTTTTGTTGCTGATTCACTGTTTACATTTGCATTCTTACAATCATATTTAAAATGTATAAAAGAAAGAAATTCCAAAAAATACACTAGTATATTTTCTGTCTAAACTCACAAGTGTTATTTTGGCTATGAAATTTTCATTCTTCTTCCTGTATTTCCTTAAATTAGATTATTAAGAGCTTGATAAAAATAAGCTACTTCTTCACATTAAAAGACACTAAAAGACAAATTTCATATATCACTTTAACATGCAAAGGTAATTAGGAAAAATATTTAAGTGCCAATACTTCTTTGATTCACTGCAAGTACATCTTTATTTTATAATTTTCCAAGTGAAACATTGCTAAAAGCTACTCATCGGTAGATACCTTTGACATCATGTAATATAACTGAGGATCATTTATCATCGACAAACTAAAAGGAGCGACTTAAAATTAAAAATAAACAAATTTTATGCAGTCGATGTTCGAATATTTTCTATACATCAATGTTTATCTACCGAGACTATCTACTATCGAATACATATAAACTCACGATTTCTATAATGAAAAAATTTAAATAGGAAAAGCTTTCCAGTATATGTACTGGATATATTAGATACACTTCATAAGATCTAAACTTCTCCCGCCCCTAATTGATTTAGAAATTAAGGTAACTGCTACAAAGCAAATGATTTCACCAAGTTCAATCAGTTTAAAATATGTTGTCATGATTAACATCCCGAACAACTTCGCCCTCTAAATGTTACTTGTCACTTGACTTTAGTTTCCGAGATATTTGTAAAAATATATTTGATGCTGTATACTGTATTTTGCTGTCTACAATATGTATGTTATTAGTCTGTGGTATTCCACAATATAAACCATATTGCTTAATATCATATTAAGCAATTCATTTCTATTTGTCTTATTATTCATTACTTTACTTTATTTTACAGCGTGGGCGGCCGAATAATTATCTAACTCAAACCTAACCCATTGATTTTTCTTTTTCTGAAAATGATCGAAAATGGTCATCAAAAATGAGTTAGATTGAATTATATAAAAGTAAAGACACTGTGAGCCGTGAGACGTCCATCTATGCCAGAATGAAGTGCAATCATAAGTAACGTAAATTGAACTAAAGCTTTTTTCGAATATTCCGGAAACCAAAACCGAAAAACGGGAAAACATGTATAAGCAAAAATTGTTCAAAATGACCTTTAACCTTGACAACATATTTCAATGTCTTTGAAATCCGTGACGTCTGCTTTATAAATAATTACCGCAATTAATATCAAAATGAATCATTAAATATCATTTTATGCATGAATTCACATACAACGCTGCAGTTTATGCGGAATTGATTGTGGGGTTACAGATAGTCAATCACACCTCTCATAAAGTTTACTCGATCGAAACTGGAACCTTCTACCTGAGTTAGAACATAAAGTAAGATACCATTCCGACATGTTATGTATCACAAATTTATATCTTATATAATAAATATCAGAATGCAATGAACCTAGCGGTGTGACATCCTCTTTGATTTTGATGAAACTTTTTTTAATTATCTTGTTCTGACGTGTATATAACGAGCGAAATAATAAAAATGATCAGTCGAATCTCAATGATCTCTAAAAAAAATAAAATGCTGTTCATACCACCTTTTTTTAAACTTCTTCTATTCTCCGATTTTTTGAACTTCTTCTATTCAATAAATAGAGACGAAATATAACGGTTTAGACTTTAGGAATCCATTGGTTCAAAAGTTATTGTCAATAGATGAATCGATTTGGCAAATATAATTTCAGACAAGAGTTACCAGTGGTCGCAAAGTCGGAAAAATGTGTAGCACAACAAATACTACAACGATAACGTTCATAGCGCCAATAAAGCCTAATGCTTTAAAGATCTATCTCTACTACATAAGACAGAGTAAGCCATGCTATAAACTAGGACAGTATACTATTTTTTTCCAGGGTCATTGGAGTCCGATTGCCCGTTTTTATTATTTCTATTATTATATATACGTCACAACAAAATAATTAAAAAAAAAGTCATTATACCGGATGTATGATGTCGATGACAAATTGATCCATGTTATATATAAAATAAATTTTAAATACTACAATGATATTTTTCAGATTTTCAATAATGTTTTATTTAAAAAACTGCAAAATAAAAGTTTATTTTCAATTTGCAAACTAAATAATAGAAGTAACTTTTTGCACGTTAAGAAGTAATTAATTAATAAAAAGTTTCAACTTTCCTGAATAGAGGAAAAAAGATTATATCATTTAATAGTTTCTGGTATCTCATTGCAAACGTTTGTAACTACCCTATTTAAAATTTCGTAGATACAGTTACTATCAATTTTAACTGCTATTGATGTTACAATTTGATTCTATATTGGACTGCTAAAATTGGAAGTGACATCAAAATCGGTGTGGGCCTTCACTGCTTGATAGCAGGATTACTAAGATAGCAAGGTGGATACCCTGTACCTCATCTGTGCTTCTAATATTATATAGAAATATATACACAAAATTACTTTAAAAAACTAACGTTAGCTTGTGCTCCTAAAATCTCTTGTAAGAGAAGCTGCCTCCTAATCTTCCAAGACAGTGCCTGTTTGTCATGAGCCTTGTACAAAAATGGATATGTTTCCAATAGATATTGTGCCAAAATGTTGAAGGATAATACTCTCAGAATAAAAGATTCTTCAGAATTAGAGGTCAGCTTCTCTGGAAAAATTTATATAATGAATATCAAATATTTGTTTCTGTGATATTAATACTACTTCTTACCTTTCTTAAAACGTATCCATTGTCTCATTGCTTTATACTTCTGTTTATCAGACATGTACTTATCCATTAAAAACATTGGAGTTTCAACACATGCATTTGTTCCAAGAACTGTTTGCATGTTACTTTCACATGTTAAATTTTCTGGTAAAAAATTTAATGGGATTTCATAATTATTACTAGAAGTGTAATATGTTTCCAAGAATGGTTCCATTGATGCCTGATTTAATTTCTGTTGTGCAGCTGAATTTGCCATTGTTCCCACCAAATTGTAGCAAGATAGTCTCTCAGATGTTAGTATGTTTTTACAAAAATTTCTCAAAAATACTTGCTTTGCAGCTAGTCCGGACATACGAAAGGGTAAAAATGGAACAATATCATAGTAATGATGCTGAAAAAACAACAAAGCTATGTTTTAATTACTAACCTTCAAAATTCTTATATAATTACTTTTACATTATTAAAATTTGAATATATTCACAATTAATTTTCATTTTTTATTGATACTCTGATTCTTTTTCTTTTATTAATTAACTGATTATTTTCTTACTAATAATCAATTTACAATAATTTATGAATATTTTACCAATAAAGTAATTAAGATCCTATAGTATTGCAATAATTGATAATGATTAGACTATGCGGATGTTTATACATTTATGAAAAATTTAAATATGCAAAAATCTATAGAATACATAAAATATTCAAAAATATAAAAGGAATTCAGAATAAAGTATTTCTTCTAATATTAAAAGGATCAAAAGTACTTCTATTCATGTTCCATTTTTATGTGTTCGTAAAAACATGTTTTTACTTGAATATCCGCAGTCTAATAACTAAATAATAAGAAATTACAAATAAGTAAAAAAATATAAGTTTACTAATTTAATATATACTTCTTTATATTATTAAAAAGTTATTTTTACCAATAATATAATAATAATAAATTTCTAATATTTACATTATAATGTTTTCTAACATTATACATATATGTATTCTATTAAAATAAATCTATATATATTATACTATATAATGTAAAAGTTACTGATTCACTCATCAATGCTCATCCCAAACCTGTACTTAGCTGTACTTAGAAGAGCAAAATTTGGACAGTATACTTCTTTTATGATATAGGTGTGGGATGAAAAAAAAATTTTTAAAAATACAGATCCCACAGAGATTAAAAAGCGGTATATTTTTTTTAAAGGATACTCATTTCCTATAAGTTGCTGAAGTTGAGGACATGGAAGTCAGCATAAGAGCTCCTCATTAAAAATAAACAAATATTTGTTTGAGTACTTTCTGAAATTTATCTTGTAAAGGATGGTCAAATAGAAAATAATAAATATATTGTATGTATAAATCAATTTTGAAATTGAAGAATGTATTAAATATATAATATTAATTATCAAAATAAAACAATTATTAAAACTATTAAAATACATATAGATAATTTAACTTTCCTTTATATTAGAAAACATTTCTAAATCACGTAAATTAACCTAAATGTTTAAATATACAGGGTGGACTAAATAGCATGTTACAAGATATATTATTAAAAAATCATTGCAAATATTGATTCTATTATTTTTTAATTAAATAAAATATATGATTTAATTATATGATATGCACCAATTTTTGGGATGACTACTACATAATGTAAAAGATTAAGGGTAGAACCAGATATTAATGAATAAAAAAAGTTTGTGTAAATATATAGATAGCAAGACATCTCCATGCATGTATTGAAATACAAAAAAATCATTTTGAGCATCTTCTATAAAGATAATCAAATTATACTATATTGTATAAACAAATCCAAATAGAACATATGTTGATACAAACATTTTTATTGTTTTTAAGCGCCAAATCCTTCCCTTAAATATTGCCTACTTATTATAAAACAGCCTTTATAAGTTCCAAGTAATATGTCGTGTACAAGAAAGAAATTTCTTTTTGAGGAAGTGCATAAGGGAAAATTTTAATTATTTAAATTGGTAAATTTTCAAAGCTATCTTTTACTGCTTTCTTAAATCTTTCCATAGAATTATATCTTAATTACTTCATTGATTTTATATTACAAGGAAATGGCAAGAACTGTGAAATTTTAAATGAGTTGGATGTGTATACATTCAATGCTTCAGGTTACTGGTAAAACAGCTCTAAATGGATTTGAGTACATGGCCCACTGTTGTCAGGAAATTAATAATAAGTTCTTTTTATATCTTACTTTATAAAATCCTTTTAATACTTATGTTATGTTATTTCAATTTAAAATTTTTACAGTTTATTTTGATAAATTTTTAATTATTTTTATTTATTTATTTTTTTTATTTATTATATTACTCCTGCATATTCTTACAAATTCTCTGGGAGATAAAGGGCTATACATTCAAATTCTTTTGGAGCTATTTTACCATCAACCTAAAGCATTGAATGCACATACAATATGAATACAAAACTCATACGAGACTTTGCAGTCCTTAACATCTTCTTGTTACATATTATACATAACACTTAATATATATCAATTAATTGGAAAAATTAATTCATACATTAACTTAGAATTGAATTCATACAATTTCAAAATTGAATAAAAAATTGATAAAAATGTTTAAAATCTGTATACATTTATATACAATATTACACAATATTAATAATGCTCTTTATAAATTACAGTAACCAATTATTTAGAAATATTTCATTCTGTAAGTATATACAACATCAAACTGCACAGATTATTTATATAATGATCCTATTTTCGTATTTTTAATGTATATACTATTTTCATATTAATATTAACCAATATTAGACAATTTTAAATTTTATCATACATTCAGGATGTTATATGAACATAATATTCCAATCAATCTTTATAATATATGTATAACATTATCATGATGCAATAAACATCTTATGTAATAATTTGCATCTATTATTAAATACATAGTAAACTTTTTACATTAAATAAAAGCTGCAAAATATGACTTCAAAATCAAGTTCCAAATTTAATAATAAATCTTTAAAATACTTAAAATATTTTATAATTTATTAAATATTTTTTTAAAAAATGTACTAAAGTTAGAACTACTCTTTGTTGAATACTTATTATATTGAGTAATATTCTAAACATTATGTTACTTAAACTAAATTCTCTTTTAAGAATAAAGGTTTCATGAATGTAATATATAGATTTAGAACGTACATAATTTTTTCAGTGAGTATCTTCTTGAATAACTTTTAAATTTATTTGTATATTTGTCTGCAATAATAAAATCACATTGTTTTCCTATTTAAATGGATTTAATTTTTTGATTTAGTTAGGTATTTTTACAATGAGATGATATCTATGTTCCATTTATATTATCCAAATTTTCAAAAATGATTTGAAACACTTAATGATATAATTTAAGAATCCTAACTTATTAAAAATTATATTTTCTTTTTTCTTAAGAAAAAATTTGTTAAAATTTTTTATTTGTTTAAATTACTTATAGTTATTCAATAAAATAAAAAAAGGCTTCCTAATATGAATTATGGGTTACTTAATTTTTATAGTATTTATGACATACAAATTAGAAATTATTTGGAAAGTTCTAACAATTAAGATCACTATTTAAAAATGTTATGCAGAATGTTATAATTTTATATTTGTATCATTATTTTAATATTTTAATAAAGCATTTTTGTCGAAATTCAACTTGAAGTATAAATATTGTAAATAGTACATATATAACATAACAAAATTATAACAAATAGGAAGGATAAATGTGCAAAATCATGTAAGCTAAAACCATAAGCATATATGTAACATTATGATTTTACACTAAATGAAAAATTTAGGATACGATGTTAGCACTAGAAATTTTTATTTATATAATTTTTATAAATAAATTCATAACATTATGAATATATGTAACTCAATAAGAAATAATATTAACCTTATTGTATAATATGAGATGATACATAGGAAAAGAAAAAGTAAAAAACGAATAATGTTATCATACCTCAGATTTGTAACGAAAAAGTCTGAAGAAGACGTCAAGTCTTTCAACGTAAATTTTCCGTGGTAACTTGCTAGCTGTATTCATTTATTTATTAAGTAGTGGGGATATTAATACATAACTATACGCAGGTGCATAGGTTAGGTTATGTCATCTGTTGTCAGAAATCGTAAGCATATTTTCCCCACCCGTGCAAATATACATATGTAAGTAGATACTGTCGCGTCGTCATAATGCACAATAGACAACTGATACAATAGTCAATTTCAAAATTCTGTAATTATTTGAATGTATTCAATACTTATATCTCGACAAACTATATATCAAATAACTAAAAACAATATAAATAACATAATTAAAATTATATCTTAATAAAGAAAAAAGTTCGTACGTGATTATATATTAATTATACTTTAACAAAAACTTTTGATAGACACATACCGTTATTTTTTACTCTAAAAGTTGTATAATTCATTTAACCGTCTTAGCTCATTAATAATCTTTATCGAAATTTAAAATTTCTGTAAAAATGTACACACATTTATTTAATTAATCTGTGTTATTAGACGAAATTATATCAAAGAGGAAATGAGAGCGCTGATGCTTATGGTTCCGGTTGTTCCCGGACTAGTGCTGCCAACAGCGGCCAAGTGTTGAACGTTTTCACGCTAGCATATACAAGAACCTACAAAGTTAGAGATCTGTCCTGTTTTGTTACAAGAGCTTCATGATACAGTACCACAAAAAAGTTCATGCTGAAATAGACAAATATGAAAATAACAGAATTGCGTAGTAATTAAATTTAGTTGCGTCTGAAAGAGGAATTAATTGTTTATTATTGTTTTTTAGAGAAGAAAAGAATATCTTTCCTTTTGAATGTTAATGAATCAGTGGTATGATATTTAAGTTTAACATTAAATTTGCTTTCTTGATGATAATGTTTTTGTTATAACAAAACCTAAATTTCATTTTAATAGTAATTTCAGTAGTTGATAGGCTGCGAATAATATTTTTGACGTAATGTGTCTGTTTTGTATATTTATTCGTTTATAAAGACGGTAAATACAGAAGAATAAATTAATTGCAGACAAGATTTGACATCATGACTAATTTGTAATCAACGATTTCTATCCACCTTAGTTTTATTACTGAGTAAAATTCATGTTAATTATTTAGAAATTTGCCTTTATCGCGGATTTTCATGGATTTTGAGGCCTGCTGTCGAGGCCATTATTCTAAACACATTTGTGGTATTCACGTAATTACCGCTTAACCCTAATTCCTATCCAAAATATTTGCAAAAAACTGTCATTACTAGCTGATTGGATCCGACCTATATGTGTGCATCTGTGACAAAGACACAAATCACAAGTGTAACCATAGCCGACTCGTTGGCCGCTTTGTTCATTGTTTAGCGATCTGTTTGTTTATATTCATCGGCTATCATTCTCTTTATCCTTCTATCACATTTTACGAATCTAAATAAACAGCTTCTGCGAATATGTAACGTCGCCCAGAAGCCAGGAATCCGCCGACTTCAGGATATGCATATAACACCTGGTCATGCGATAGCAGTGAGAATAAACAGTAGCCCAGTAGCCGGATAGAATAAACAGTAGCCGGATTCCCACCCGTGAGATATGTGAATCATAGTGAGGAGGTAAAGATCCCAGTCCTTTAGTCAGTAAGTCAGTCTGTATTTTGCTATTGAAGTGTAACTTCGCCTTATGAATAAAGTATACGAACGGGCTATTGTTCAATCGCCTTTCTTTTATATTATATATATTACCTCGTCATTTATTACGTGACAAATACTTCGTTCACAATGGCATATGCAAAACTACAGCTTGTTTTCAAAAATTTTACTTCAGTATAGATCTTTGTTATTATTTTTTATTAAATTTGTAATTATTTTTGTAAGTAATTTGTGATTACTTTATGCGGGCGTTATTGTTACGTAAAATAAAAAGAAATTTAAGAAAAAAAGAAACTTTATCTTTCTTCTGGTTTACAATACTTACTTGGTTTTCTTCCGAGCTCTAGGCGTGACTGTTCAAGACTGACTTGGATGATTTTAGGGGGAGTATTTAAATTCTTTTATTTGTGGGAGTGGGAAACGTCTTCGATCATATATTTCGGAGAACGGATAGAGTGACCGGATGTTATGCCGATGGTCACTCATGCTAAGGCGCTTGGAATTTCGATATCTTATCGCTTTGTTTAGTCGGATTTCGTCTGTGACATTATCGTCCTCTCATAGTTATTCAAATTCAATACATTGATGATATTAACTTTGCCACTATGAGAGATAGCAACAATGAGCCACATAAATAAATTAGAGTCGCTACAATCGATAGTACTCAGAACAATAGTCAACGCTCCATGGTATGTCAGAAACGAGGATATACGCAAGGACTTAGAAATACCAACGGTCAAAGAAGAAATCGGCAGGTACGCAAAAAAATACAAGGAAAGAACGGCAACAAATCCAAACCAGCTGGCTGCTGAAACGAGCAAAACTCTCATAGAAAGGAGACTAAAAAAAACACCCTACTGACCTCACTAAAGAAATAAAACAGTCAAACTCGAAGATGGTATCCTGCTGAGCGTAGCCATCCACATGAAATTTAGCAATTAAGTTAAAAAAATATCGACATCACTCGATACTCATCATCGTGCGTCGAGGACAATTCCGCCCCCCCCCCCCCCCCCCCCCCCCCCCCAAGGGGGGAATAACGATCATGCAGTTGCCGAGTTTTTTTCTGCAATTATTGGAGGTTTCTTTCAACTGTCGGTACCACTACAGTAAATTCTGTCTATCGTAAACGAATTTCAAGGGAATATAATTTATTATTTATAAAAGTGCATCTCGATTTATCCTTGATGTCGCGTTTACTTAGGATGGTAATAAATGCGTAGAATAGTTCGAACCATTCGCTCGTGTTGACGATTCTACAAAGAATACTGGAATATGTTTGTCAGTTCGCTGTTGAGTGCCGAAGCGTGCATACGTGCGTGTAGTGTTCCATAAGTTCGTAAACAACACGTGTCGCCCATCCGTCGAAAGTGAACACAGCCAAGTGTCCCTGTCCCTTAAAGAAAAAATCCTACGCTCCCAACCTCTACCCGAATACTAGCCTCATAGCCTCACGACTAGTTATTCATTTGAATTAATTAGCTCGACCAGCTCGATGATGACCCAGGAATCACGACCAGGCTCTCCTGAGCAAACTCATAACTGCCCCGCGCTACCTCCTCCGTGGCAAAGGTGCATCAGATCCCCCCGCACCAATGACGCCAAAAGTTCGAAGAAAAGAAGAATAGAACTACCAAAAACAAACACAAACGACACCCGGAACGAACAAACAACAATTCAAGTAAACACTCACAACAGGTTCGCCGTATTGGAATCCTCAAACGACGCCATGGAAATCGTAGACCCGCCACCAAACCAACACACACGGAGAAGCCCCCCTCCCCCACCAATATTTATTGATGATGTCATTGACATACAAACGATGATCAAGTCCATAGAGAGAGATATCTCCAAGGATTATAACCTAAAGATAAATAACAATAAAGTAAAAATACTGCCGACAAACCCTGATGCATACAGAAAACTCACCAAGTTACTTAGGACCTTGAACGCCAACTTCCACACTTACCAACTCAAACAAGAAAGATCCTTCCGGGTGGTTCTACGCAACATCCACCACTCAGCAGACATTGATGAACTAAAATTCGAACTCTTAAAACTCGGCCACGAAGTCATCAAGCACCATCCATAAACAGATAATAGAAATAATAAACTTAAAAAGTTGAGGTTTATGGTGGGTCGTCGATTATGCTGTTCTCGTCGTAAACCGCGAGACTTTTGTGAAATGGACGTCGTCTATTTGTAAAGCTTGTAGGTCTGTGAGTATTCCCGAAGGCAGCCAGCCCATCCTCAAACATACGTCTTTACCCAATGATGAGTTAGGAACAGACTTGAGACACACCTACCACGAACCTTCCGCTACAACAGCAACATCCCCAAAACTCACTCTTGCACCAGTATTCTAAGAGTCAACACGTAACAGTATTCAGCCAGTGAACACTATATGTAACAGGATAATCAGTAAACTTAAAGACAGTGTATTCAGAGTAGTAAGTGGAACTCAGTGAACTTAAAGACAGTTGTAATCAGAGTATTGAGTGGAATAAATAAGGTAAACTAAACCTCGCTCTTTATGTTTATTATAATCCTCCACCTTGGGCGCTAATAACGTTCAAGGCTCGCGATAACAACCGATCAGTTGTGCCTGACTGGTCGTTAGTAAGTTGTGTATCGCAACACTAACCCTTTAGCCCTGGTCACCAGATTTGGCTGCGGGTTGAATTTCCGCGTCTTTTGTGCCGAAAGTCTTATGATGCTGTTAGTGTCTTTGGTTGTCTTTTGTGTTATTATTTTTCATTTAATACCTTTTTTTGTTGAGTTTATGGCGGGTTCCGCCTTCTTACTTTCGGTTTCATTATCGTTGTCTCCTAGTACGAGCTAAGTTGCTCAGCATGTGCTATTGGGCTTAAAAATTACTATGCTCTTTATCGCCTAAGCTACTTTGCATTCATTCGTATAAGATTTATCAAATTTTAGAAATACTTTGGTCAATTTTTAAATGTTAACGGCTACCAGAAAACAAATCACAATCATTTTATTCTTTACTTACATGTTATTTTTGTTTATAAAAACAGTGCCCAAAATTTCTACCATCTGTTGTCAAACACCTAGTATGTTTCCGCTGATAAACAATAAACTAATTTTTTAAAGCGTTCAATTCGTAACGTAAAGCATGGAAAATAAAGCATTCTGACAGTAACAACGATAATGGTACCATTAACCCTTTGGCACTCGAGAGGCGACTTTCAGTCGCCACGGCATTCCGTGCTGCAACTCCAGTGGCGAGCGAGAAGCGATAGTCCCTGTTTATGCTAGATTTCGATATCTCCGTAAATCCGTATATCTCGTAAATTGGTTCCTTAGCTCTTTGTGTTCTTTGGTAAGAAGTGTAAAGTGTTAGACTTTAAAATGGAGATAAAATCCCATATCCCTTCGAGACTATGGTTCAACTATGATATTGAAACAACGTCTCCAACGTTAGTTCGGATTCGACGAGCATGGCAAAAGTATTATAGTTTAGAAACCCTAAAAAAGTGGTTTTCGGAAGTGAAATTAGCTCAAATGAAGATGAACTTGATTTTGAACTGTTGAAAAATGAGATTAATTATATCAAGAATGCATCTTGGTGAATGCTTTATAAGTTATCATACAAAAAAGTACAGAAATTAATATTACAAAATCATATTTTCAAAGATGTAAATATAGATAAATTATTAGAACATGTTTTTGTAAGTTAATTTGCATATGAAATCATTTTACACTAGCTGTAAGACACGCGTCACGTATACGCTAAATCATCCGGAGTAGCTGCTACGCTCGGCCGAAAAAGTCCTCGAGTGCAAAGGGTTAATAAAAATAATGATAATAGTAATCAACGTTATATAACAATATTAATAATACCGATAATAACAATAGCGATAATAATAAATTGTACACATTATATATGGTATCACTTTATTATTTGAATATGTAAATAAATTTTATAACTGAAAAACATCGTATACACGATTTGTAATAATCATAAATTTTACATAACTTTATTTTTCTGTTAATAGTACTTCTTAAATATCTTTGAATTGTAATGTTTAACGTATAATTTTTGAGAAATACTTCTCGCCAAATTTTGCAGTTAACATTACGATACATAATATAAACTAAATAAGGAAATTTCCATTGAATTACACGAAAGAAGTTAAAGATAAAAACATTTTAACGTTACATACTAAGATAACCATGAGCTTGATTTCGACGACGACCAATCAAGTATGCGATCAACACAACAATCACTAATCCTGCCAGTGCACAGCCTACTACTATTGGTACAACATCCGGTGTATCAAAAGCGCAATCTTTAGCTGAAAATTAATAACAAATATAATTAATAAATATTAGTAACGCTAATGATATTTTAAAGAATAATCATTGCATATTTTTTATATTTCTAGCATTTTTCATATTTCATATTATATAAAATATATTATATAATATAATATTCCAAATTATCATTTATTATATGCCTTTATTCGTTTGTGGAATCTTGACGTACAGAATGAGACACGGAAAGCGTGAGAATTAACGCAATTTAGAATAATCACTAATGTTAATAAAATTGTACTTTTTCAACTCATAACTTCATTTGTAATATAATTTTCAATTAAGTAATATACACTTGAACAAATTTAATAATTATAGTTGAAAAAATATTATTAATTTTCGCTGATTTTGACACGTTTTTACAATTAGTAAGTGAATTTTTATTTTCAAAATCGTTCAAAATATTTTAAGCTTTCTATAACAAACTTTTTAAGAGCAAGAAGCTATTTTTACTGATTTTTCATGTTTTTGATCAATATGGAATATATAAAAATTCGAAAAATATATCCAAAGACTTCCTCTATAGCGTATCAATTTTTTACATGGGATTCTTTTTCTCTCTACAGTAATGTTATTAACGTAAAGATGTAATGGTAAAACATACCTAGTTATGGCAAAAATAAGACGCAAAAGATATAACTATTAAAAACATTGCCTAGAAACTAGAAACTTAAAAATCGAGAATTTATTTTTAATCTTTGGGTAATCAAAGACTATTATTCATTTTTTCTATAAAAATAAAAGAAAGAAAAAAATGAAGAGAATTCTTATACACATACAGGCGTTTATGCCACGTGTTGATTTGCACGCGGAGGGTATTACAATACAAAGAAGGACTTAGATGAGGACTTGCAGGATTTAGATGAAGTTGTGACAGCGACCATACCCAAATCCACGCCATTCCACACTACCTGACAATGAACCTTGAGACTTTGACCTTACCTTTGCACATGGCCCAACATCAAATTTTTCCCATTACGTAGGGCACTCAGGATCCTTTCCTTGACCCCAACAAACTCAACATATAAAAACTGCGGGCATTCGACCACGAGACTAGTCTTGGGGTGATCTTGGCCGTGATTTGAACAACTATTTTAATACTTTGTAACTTCGCTACTTCATTGTTATATTGTATTTAACCACTTTGATGAATAAAAGCATATAAAAATATTAAAGGACAGTCAAGTTAAGCTATTGCTCAGCTCTTCCTTTTTTATCACGAATTTTACGTGACAAAGTCGTGGCGTCGACTACACCGCCATGACCCACCGTTCACTTTCATAATCACGAATATCGCGAATATTTTGTTTAAATGATATTTTCTATTCAAAATTGCATCTAAACTCGCGTAATGCATTTCTGTTCATAAGTGATGACTTGTGTATATACATTCTTGCTCTTTTATTATTGATATTTAAAAATTGATCGAAATGTCCCTAACAATGAGATAAATCTCCTTACACAAATGGATATACAGTTTGGTCCAGCCAAATACCTATCTATTGTTGTATGAAGTAACCTCTGATGATAAAGTTACACTGTTTCAACGAACACGTGTAGCGGTAAAAATATTTTTCTCTCAGTGTCATTTTTTTACGAGATTTCAAGATTATTGTTATTTTTCAAATGGGATCATATAGTTATATTTCGTAAAAAAACAAAAAAGTTCATCGATCTTATTAACCATACTGTCCTCCTAATCATTTAATTTTGAAACATTATACGAACCATATATAAGACAATCTAATCGAATCAAGACGATTCTCAATGCAACGAAACTTATTCGGCAGTTTATTATCTTATATCTTATATTATATTATATCATAACATATATATGTCGAGTTTACATTAGAATTAGGGTTAGGGGCGTGAAACAAATCTTCGTTTGGGTTACACGTTGTCGTTATGTAATAGAGAAGACATTGACTAGTGCAAATACGATTATCATAGAACTGGAGAAGTAACCGTGATAATTAGATACTCGAGAAACTAATGACAATGATCCTAGGTTCAACAACGAATCCGCGGTCAACGGGATGATAGATGAACGTGGTCACAAAATCTATGTCGGACGCGTAATATTCACTGGTCGTAAGGGGTTACTCTTTTCGTCGATGAGATCGCGAGAAAGAATGAATTTCCGTCCCGATGATGTCACAGAGGAAAACTATAATGGGGTGTGTCTAAGGACACGAAATTAGATTAATGGATTAGATTAACATCTCATCTGTATAAGATTAATATCGTTGTATTCCAACAAATAAACATGTCGATTTATCGTCAAGACCGTTAAGGCCGTTGAGTGATATAAAACCTTCGAATTAAGAGCTTATATTATATTCCTATTTCTTATGTTCCTATCTTTATATTATATTCCTTATGGTTATTGCTCCATCATACCCCAAGAATAGGATCTGCGTGTGGCGAGCCATGGGACAGAAACTGTTGGAATGTTTACTGTCGCGTGCCGCCACAAATATTTCTTTTAAGGAGAGTTATAGAATTACTCCACACCTTTGTTAGACAAAGCGTTCATCCCGTGACCGCGGCTACGTTTAGCGACTGGCTGTCGCCTCGAGCCCAAGCTCAATATCACAAATCTCGAACAAATACAATCGGATCGAAGGATGACAATTGTTTAATTACGCCTATGATAGAATCTAGATTACGGTGTTAAGGGATTTTCCCGAAGTTCCAAAGGGAAGGCGCCGGTGTCCTTTCATCTCCGACATATATATGTGCCCTGAATATAATCTCAATGATGAGCGTCGAATCGACTTCTACGTAGTGGGAGCATCAACTGGTGGATCAAGCCATCCGGCTGAGTCGTTTCCATTTTACCCCGATTTTGGAGCCGAGTGTTCACTAATTTGAGTCATTTCCATTTTACCCCGATTTTGGAGCCGAGTGTTCACTAATTAAAGAATCCGTAGTCTTGAAATTTTCTGGTAAAATAACGATTGAGATAGTAGTAATGCGAGGAATAAGACACATTTGTACTAAACGTACATCTCAAATCTTGTCCGTTGCCGGTGTTAGTGGTTTTACATTAGAGATAAATACGTCATGTCCTCGCTGATAGTTATTTTAAAATATGATATCGCGATTGATCGTGAAATTTTAAGTCAAGGTTTTGGCGTAATATTACACAAAATAGCCTCGTTATGTGGAAGACAAATAATTAATGCCTGTAATAAAACCGCTGAAAACGAGATCGATGTTAATGAAGTTGACACTGATGTACGTGATAGTGATAAAAATCGATTAATCTTTCTTTTCGAAAATTCAAAGATCCATTCGTTACGGGTTTCCTACATACTCGCGTAAATGCAGGCCAGTTAGAAATACAATTAATTGATCCTAACATCACCGTACAAAGAAGTCCTTATAGATTTCGCGAGGATGAGCGCAGAATAGTACGTGAGAGAATAAGCGAATCAATTAGAGCCAATTATCATGAGGCCTAGTAATTCACCGTTCGCGAGCCCCATGTTACTCGTAAAGACGAACGATGGTTCAGATACATGATTTGTAGATTTTCGAGAACTAAATAAAAATACGGTCGCGGATCGATATCCTTTACCCCTTGTTCCGGATCAAATCGCGAGATTGCAAAAGCGAGATATTTTGTTAGTCTGGACATGGCCAGCGGGTTTCGCCAAATCCCTATTCATGCTAATTCTAGGAAATACGCAGGATTGGTTACCCTCGATGGTCAACTTGGGACAAAGGCTGCCTGTCCGTTTGAACAATCTTAATTACCAAAAACCCCAGGTTTTATAGCGGGTCCTCAGGCTAACTACACTTGTGCCGTGTAGGTGCCTCAACATCTGGTATTCATTGTCCGAAGGAACCGTTAGAATGTTTTACTGTCAGGTACCTCTATGGGTATTTCTTTTAATGAGGGTCATACTATCGCTCCATACCTTTGTTAGATGAAGCGCCCATTGACCGATGCTACGTTCGGCGGCTGACGGTCGCCTTGAGCCCAAGTTTATTATCACAAATCGCAAACAAGTACCATTGGGCAGAATGACGGCAAATTATTTAATTACATATATATATGTCGGAGATGGAAGGACAGCGGGATTTTCCGTCGGGAATGCTGGGAAAACCCCCCATTACCATAGTCAAGATTTTTATGTTTAAGCAATAAAAATAATGAAAATAACTTTAATTTTCCAACCTGGCTTTACGACGATGGGTTCAGATTTAAGACGACATAATGGGTCACTAGACGTAGCCACGGTCACGGGAGGGACGCGTACCTGACAGAGGTACGGAATGATTTTATGACTCTCCTTAAATACAAGGATTGAACCGAGAAGTGGGGACAGGAGTATATAAGGGCAGTTTCATTTGGATTGAGGGAGTTCTTGTTAGTTAGTCGTTGGACGAATTGCCGAGTGAGTTACGTTGATACTGGTCATCCCGTGGACCGTGGATTCGTCAACTAACCTGGAGTCATCGTCACTGCCTACCTGCCGTGATCAACTATCAAGATTGTAAGTACCCCTTTTGTTGGAATAAAATACATCTGTGCTGTACCACCGCCATGGCTAATTCCCGTGAAGATACATCCGACGCCCCAAACTTATTCCTACTGTGAATCCGACATATATTTTGTGATTTTGATATTCTTTTATGAATTTCTATAAGTATGTATATAAATGCACAATCTATAATATGTATGATAAAATGTAAAATCGTTTACGGTACAGAATGTTAAAATCTTTTTGGCCGTGAATAATGCAAAGTAAGCTACGAACTTGTGTTGTTGCATTGAAACATATACGTTATGTCCCCGTTCCTTGAATTAATTTCTATTCTATGTTTCATTTTTAAATGTCTATTATTAGTAATCAGTATTACTTTAGTATTAGTAATCAAAGCCTTAATTTTTTTATTTTTCGTTTTTATCTTATTTTGACTGATAAAAGTACTCTTTAAACCTTTTCACTATTTACTATATACTATACAAATAAATTAATTTCTGCATCATATGCAATTAATTATTTTAAATATTTTATACTTATACTTACCTAAACCAAAAACGGTAGAATTATCTACTTTAAATGCTTGAAATTGGAAATCTGATATAGTTAAATATCCAGATGTTTCATTACTGTTATTCTGTCTTAAGTTGAGCGTCTGTTGTTTCAAGCATCTGTAAGAATTTGATACTTTCACCACAAAATTAGGCACTTTATGCGCCAGAACCACTGATGTATCTGTTAAGAAGGATACACTTATATTTATAATACGACAAAATACATAGGATACTTAAAGATATAAAAGAATTATATGTATGTACTATGATATAGAAGGATTAACAAATGTGTTAACATATGACTCATGTATTCCACGTTTTAAAAAATGTTAACAAATTCACTGTTTTTGATAAAACTCTAATATTTGACTCTACATTTTACTTTTGAATTACAGAAGGAAACAGAGAATTCGAATTTTAGAAAATTGTTTTTTGTATTGGTACCATATAATATTCTAAGACTTTTGCAAGTATGCAAGTATGTATGTGAAATACATCGATTCTTCATACAAATTTTCTCCGTTTTGAGATATAAATATTTGTTTTTCAAATATATACTAGCAATAAAAATGGCATTTGATATGACACTAATATCTTGTTCTTGATATCGCAAGCAGATTCTTGTTTAACGAACTAAGGCAGCATACTTCATTCATGCTGCTTCATTCATCGTAATAATTACAAGTGAAAAATTTTAACAAATCAGATATTATCAGTTTACGCAATTCGTTTCATTAATTCAAACATTTGTCTATGACATCGAGAGAAAGAGCAAACGAACGAGAGAGAGAGAGAGAGAACACTCAATACTTTCTCAATTGCTAACAAATTAATTATTGAAACTAAACTACTGCATTATTTAAAATTACATCAAAACCTAAATATTATTCAGGTTTCGACAGCAAGTGTTCAGTGATCACTGTTTTATGAGATTTCGTCAATACTTTTGTCAATAATTTACTCACTTCCTATCGTATCATATACAAATTGCTGTTATGCTTATGAAGATACTGTGTCCCGGACTATGCAGAGCAAGTTAATTCGCATTCAATCAATATTTTTTCCAATCACGGATCGTAAATAAATTGATCTCTTAAAACGTTATGTATTTTAGTTTCTAGACTGACTTTATTCTCAGTGTGTTTACATTTTGTAGCTAGAAAGAACGTAAATAGAAATATCGATTGAAGCACCTATCTTCATGACTTCCAATTCCTCGAATGTTACTTATTGCATGAAAAAATGTTAAAAAAAAAATTAAAAGGTATTGTAGAGGATACAACTTGACATCATGAATATCAACTACATTTCTTCAAGAAGAACTATATTTCTTAATGTACTGATCGATCCACTTCTTTATTCTACACAAAAAGTATGTAGTAAGAATGTATGCAGTGAACGAAAATCGTTAATTCCTGAGATATTTATTACTCCTGTTGTTTTGTTCCACAAACTTCTAAGTAAAGATATGCATGAAACTATATCCTATACTTCAATTGGTATTACAATCTCTTTCATTTTGTAGAAAGAAATATAGTTTTTTTCATATTGAAATATGTTATTTCATTAAAATCAAGTGTATCTCACAAACCAGCAGTTTTTTTTGACACAAGCATGTTAATACTTTTTATAAAGAACAACGAATTGAATCGATTCTTGCAATAAAAAACATGATTCTATCAAAGGAAACAGGTTTGAAATTGAATTATTATCCAAATTATTTCAGATTTCAGTTATGGCTTCATTTTGTAATTAAATATACTTTACTAACGCTCTCTCATGAATGACTAGAAATGCTTTAAGATATATTAAAATTACATATTAATAATTAAGATCTCTTACTTAGTGTGGTATTTGGAAAATTTATTGGTGGAAGAACGAGCTCCAAATGATGAAGAGAGTAGTCATTCTCAGTTACATTTCTTATAAAATGCAGTGTCATACTAGCATTAGTTACATTTTTAGAAGACCATTCTAATGTCAAATTTTGTTCCAACTTGCCACAATATCCACTTGCTTTCGTAGTTGCATTGTCTACTGGTATATCAAATACCTTAAAGGATTTCTGAAAAAATACATTTTTTATCATTTCAATATTAATATAGTACTAACTGATCATTATAAAGATATTAATAATTATTTTTATATGAATTATTAAATTAAATATAAATAGTTGTGTGAAATCTAAAGGAACTCTTATAATAGGTTGTTGAATTTGTCTTAATATCAGCTACAATAGTATGAAATTGAAAATATAGTGTGTCTCATTTAAAAAAGTCAAGGTGACTTTGACTTTTTATCCCTTTTGGGAAATTTCTTATCTTTGTACTAATTTTCAGCCTATTGGAAGCTGATTGACTTGTATTCGAAACATTTTTTTATCACATTATTGGAAGTGCCTGAAAAATCGTAGCAACAGTTACGCCATAAACCTTTTATAAGGAGCTGAACTTTGAAGGTTATAGCATTACTTCGCATCACGTTAATCAAAGTCAATTAAATATCCAATGAGATAGGACTAGAATTCTTTTTCCTATTGTTCATTAACCAGATTAACCCTATAGAATCCGCGAGACAGTACAAATTCTATTCGGCATCTCATTAGGCTGCTCTTACAATTAGTCCTCTTATTATCAGTACGTCAAAACCGAACACTATATCACTATATGAAGATATACTAGTATTGATAATATACTACAAGCCACAACACTTTGAATTTACAATACATGTAGTAGTGTCTCCGAATGAATTGCGTCTAACTATTCCAAAATCTAACATTCAAAATCAACAAATTGACATAAAAGGAATTTAGTTTCAAAAATTTGTTGCTCGTGCAATTTCACAAAACATTTTCATCAATTTTAAATTTACCTCAGCGAATAAATCTATTTCAGTTCAACTGTTTAACAATGTGTAGTAAGACGTTCACTGCGAAATTTTACTTAATTTTCATAGTTGGTGTTGCGAGGCATTTCTTGAAACGACGAGAGTGTGAGGTTTACCCCATACCACGAAACTCGTTACATATGAAATGAAACGATATAAACAGATATCATTACCTTTTTCTACAAAAGTGTTGCATCTTTGCATTCTCACTTAGGATTAATTTTCATTGAATATAATATTTCATTAATTTAGATCATTAAATAATACCTGTTACGATAAAAACAATTACCAGATGATGGATATCTTTAATTGCACAATAAACGTTCAATAAAATACTCGTTTAGCTCACATCATGTACGATGTTTGTTGCCACAATAACCAAAATTGTTTGGTTTCCAGAGCCTAACATAAATGTTCTAAATAAGAAGTAGAATTCAAACGATATTAAAGATGATTAAAACGCTTTTTCTACAATAATATGGAACATTCACCTTTTCAAATAGCTATGATATAATTTTTTTAGCCAATATTGTAAATATCAAAAAAAATTTAACAATAGTACATTAATAACTTACTTAGGAAATTTTTCATTTACTGTATAAAAAGGTATATCAATATGTATCAACATTAGTGTATCTTTTTCTGTCAATTAAGAGATCTCCGAAAATATGATCTTAAAGAAAATCAATTCTTCATAACAGTATTTTGTCCCTTCAAGAAAAATACTTCATGTTTTAACAATTTGCAATGGAAATATTAGAACTGTTGAGTTTGGGTGAAAAACTAGTGTATCGCATCGCGGTAAACACGTTAAAATAGAAACCACGAATTTTCACTGATTATGATTACCTTGCAACCTGCGAATTCGCGGACAAACAATTTTTATGTGGAAAGAAGACCCATAAATGGACAATGGACATTTTTAAGATAAATGTTGACTTCAAGGGGGGCAGACCCGATGACCTTGACCTTTACTTTGATGTGTTATCAAGGACACCTCCTTTATTAACGCTCAAGAGCTTTTAGCTATCGCTCGTTATTGTTTATAAAGTTATTAATTATTAAATATACGACACAAGAGATCCATTTTGCAATAAAATTGATATATGTATGGCGTAACATTTGGTTATTATTGAAGGAAAACTTTATTTAAAACTTTAACACTTAAAATAAAAGAAAGTAACCTAACTTAATCTGTCCTTGGGACAAGTCTATTTGAATTTAATTCAATGATTAATTAGATTAGGATAGGTTAGATTATTTCGAAGTGAGGGCACAATGTTGAAGTTCTACATAAATTTTTCATTCAATGATAACCAGATATGAGTTTATTGGCAAAAGCCTGCAATTACTATTTGAATAATATAGTATACTATTGGTGAAAGAGATATACTAACGCCGTAAATTGAAATATTAAATGATGACAATTAAACTAATTGCAACTATAAAAATAGTTTGAATATTAGGTTGCCAATGTCATTTGTAAATTAATCTGTAAAAGTTATTTGTAATATATATTTGCATTATTTGCAATGTATATAAAAGGTAGCGAATTGTATATTTTAAAAACCCCCCTTCCAAATGGTATGTTATAAACAATTTTCTTAAATATACTACAGCACAAAGAATTCCTAATTTTATTCACGAGTTGCTGCCTAGTTTGATTTTCGAAATACATATGTATGTTTTAACATTTGATTAATTTTTGTAGGTATAATCTCGCTATATTTCTTCCACCAGTAGTATAGTATGTACCAAATTATAGCGAAATCTTAAATTAAAATATCAAGAAGCAGCATCGACTGACATCTTTGGTTCCAGGGCCACTGAGAATCATACATTATATTCTATTTTAAGGATTTATGCAATAATAATGATAATGATTTATGACTGACGATGTTCCATTTACAATTAAAAAGACAATAAGTATTTCTTATTACTTCAATAAATTGAATAACGAGTAAAAGATATTATAGTACAAATATAAATTTAGTAATTATATATTTTGAGTGACTTTGATATATATTATAAAGGTCAACATTTTGAATAATTTCATTTATACATATAACTGCCGCTCGACTTTAGTTTCCGAAATATAATTGAATTTGTACATATACAAGGTGTGTCCTCTAAGATTAATCACTAAAAATGTATGAGGTAATTACATATATGATCCATTTCAAATTTACAATAAGAACTCCAAATCGAATCTCGAGTATCGAAAAAGCTAGTCCGAGCCCGGCCGATTTTTACCGATCTAACTCGAATGTGTCGAGTTAACCGTGGCGATCGAGCTACCCGAATGATTAAGCTACTCGAATATTCGTATGCCTTGGGTTCCAGCCCGAGCTCGCCCGAATTTCACCAATCTTACCAACCCGTAAATTCGGGTACTTGCACATCTTTATTAATCACCATTTTTTAAACATTTCCAATAATCTGCCAAAGAAATGTTCTAAACAAAAGTTAATGAGTTTCCGGTCCGCCGTATATTTGGATATTAAAAATATCCAAACAAATTTCTTCAATGAAAAGCCAGTCATCTTGATTTTTATAAATGACATCATATATGTATTCTAAACTTTACAAAGTTATAGCAGATGAATTCAACGACTTACTATAATATGATCTTGAATTCAGAAATTCAAGCTGTAGTGTATGATACAAAATGGTATTATCGTTATCGTTGGATTTATTTAATAATCTTAATCTTATTTTGAATGTATAATTTGATCGAAATAATATAATTTTCCATATTAATATTTCTATTGATTGAACCTAAATTTCTGAATTCTAAATCATCGTAAGGTCATAACATAGTAGTTCGTTCAATTTGTCTTGATAACTTCAACTTTGTGAAGTCCAAAATATATGGCGCCATTTCACAATAATCCTGACATTTCATAAAGTAAATTTTTGAAAACTTTTATGTTTATATATATATATATGTTTATAATATTTATAATAAAAAAAATATATATCAAGTGTTGGTTATATAATAAATAAAAGGAGATAAGTACAATTTATATGGAATTTTGTAGTACTCTAGTATTAGTACTAATTAGAAAAATTGCAACTATGATATTAGAAAATGCAATTACCAGGTTATTAAAGTCCTATTACCGATGAAACAAAAATTCTGCTATACATATATCCAGCACAATGTTGTTTGCGAAGTCAATATAAAATCGATGAGATTTGCTCTGTTTCTCTTTTCTACATTATTCCTATAAAATTGTGTATAAATTATAATTACTTCTTTTCTTCTACTATCTAACCCAAACTAGTTGCCAACCGAATAATATGAAAAATATTTTGGTGTATATCTTGGAGACTAAAGTCGAGCAATAGTTATATGAGTAAGTGAAATTACTCAGAATAATGATCTTAATAACATATGTCAGAATTAATGAAACCATTAAGGTGTGGCCTTGTTTATATAATTAACATAAATATTAAATTATACTTAATTAACATAATTAACAATATAAACCATATTGACTTTGCATCTTTGTACAGCCCTGATTCACTTATCTCTATATCTAAACATGTTCATATCATACCAAAATGATTTTATGATCTCGCTATACTGTGGTAAAAATTATATATATATAAATATATATGTCGGAGATGAGAGGACACCAGAGACCTTCCTTCTGGAACTTCGGAGAATCCGTAGAATTGTAATTAAGCGATTTGCTATCATTGTACTTGTTTGCGATTTGTGTCTAACAAAGGTATGGAGTAACTCTATAGCTCTCTTTAAAAAGGAAATAGTCGTAACACTCGACAGTAAACATTCCAACGGAGATGCATTCTTTTTGCGATCTCGTCGACGAGGAGTAACGCCTTACGGTTCGTGAGTGTTACACGCTTGAGTTAGTGTATCGCGCAAGTAGATCTATCATCCCGTTGGCCGCGGATTCGTTATTGAACCTAATACCACTATCACTAGTATCGCGAGTGTCCAACCGCCACAGTTGATTGTCAAGCCTGTACTATCCATACTTGTGTTAGCAAACCGTACCTTTGTTATACCGCGACGATGGCCAGTTCCAATGAAAATTTATCAAACGCCCACAACCTTATTCCTGACCGTTCCCCGACATATATTATATACATATTCTAATTTATCATATACCATAATAATGTCTAAATAATATAATATATTCTACATTTAAATAATACAAACCATTTTGTTGTCATTAATATAAGAGATATTAAACTCCACAGACATCTGTACTACAATACAGGCTTTATCTGTTCCATTACCAACTACCCACTTCCCAGCAGTATGAACAGACAATGTAGAATTTACTGTAGCTTGTATAACTGCTGGATTAATTGTTGTATGTAAAATCTGTTTCGTAGTTGTTTCATTTGTATAACTTAAAGTAGCTGATGTATCTAATGACATAGCAGATGACTGGTGATCATTGGGAATAACTATACGAGTTTGGATAGGACTTTGAGTAGTTAAAAGCTCTTCTGGCTTTAATTTATTTTTGTTTGTGCCTAAAGGAGCTGACACAGGTACCACGGAAAGTATCTTATTTGATGGAATATTTGTTTCAAAATGTTGCTCATTTTGTAAAGATGTTCCATTAGTGAGAATACCTTCATTTTTAGATAAAATATTTTCTTGGCCTTCACCTGTTGTAAAATTGAAATATAATCAAATTAATCGAACACATTTACATTGACTTCTAAGTTAATATAATAAATTGGATATACATAATTTCATCATGCTAATATTCAGAACATTGTATAATTTGTGTACATGCACAGTGCATACATGTTTTTAATATATGTTCAAAACTATGATCTCTAACTAAAATGTTGCTTATTTATGAGGTTGAGCTCTATATGAAGTCTTGAAAGTTGTTTCACATAAATACATTTCCAATATCCCAATTTTTCTAGACTTCCTTTAATATTTTATGTCAATGATACTGTTTGGGTTAGAGCATTTAAAATGCTTGTAAAATATCAACTATACAACAAGCTTTCAAAACTTATTAAAATAACCAAGACCTTTGAGATTTTCAAAACTTCCAAGACTTTCAAAATTTTCAGGAGATTTATGGTACCGAATTCTATACAATGTGACTCATATTTTTATCCACATATACATATTTGATATAATCTGAAGTGATTGACAACTCATCAATATAGATCCTTAATCCTGTGAACATCGTTTAGTGTTTGATATACATATAATAATAAAAGAGTTAAGAACCATAAATAATAAAAACTTGTGTAAATATGGATTGCAAAAATCTTTGCTTGTGTCAATATTTTAGTTAGATCAATGAAATAATATAATTTTATTTCTAAACTATAACATACAAAATTTATTGCAGGAAATATAAAAATAAAACAAACTATATTTCGAAATATTAATTTAAGTAATATTTTTATCTGAAGTTTTACATAGAAAATAATTTATAATAGTAGTAATTCTTATTAATTAATTTGATAATTTTAAATATCTTATTATTATAGCTTTGATTTCTAAAATTTTACCATAGGTCACAATATTTTATCACAAGACAGTATGTCGTATTTAATATCCTAAATACGTTAATGAGAAATAATGTATAGTAAAGATAATAAAATTAAAATTAAACCATAAATCTACAGCTGATGTAATTTTGTAAGAAGAGACCTTATAAGTTTTATGTGTTTTAGGGGAAAGTAGAAATAAGAAATATAATTTCACGATACATAAAAAATGTTCATAATCCTCTGCAGAAAAAATAAAAGTGTATTTGAAAATTCATACCCAGAACGTGGAGTGCAGTAAAGCAAAGGAGTAGTAAAAACTTTGACATCATTAGAAATTCCAAATTTGCTAGAAATAAGCAAAATCCACTAAAAATTTGAATGTTTATAACTATTACGAATATTAGACACCAATATCAGTTAACGCAAAGTATGTGAAAATACACCGCGTATGACGACACAACGTAAATGTCGATACAATTCTATACTGTGTAGTTCCTTGGAAATGTTATTCACAAACATACATTGGACAGACTAAAGTACATATGTATGTGTTCTCATTAAGGGTTGGTTTACATTATTTCGAATTAAGTACGTTCTTTTAACATACAACACACAAGTGAAGTAAAAAATTATCTAAACTTATTTACTTTATCATTAAGCAAGAAAGGTATTATTTATATATTTTTAATAAAGTAAAATAAATAAATATATTAGTCTAGTCTCGAGTGCATACACACGATCATCGGTAATAACTAACTACATATATCGTAACCTATATATTTTCAAAATGTTTTAATTTAATACTATATTTATTAGAATAACTTACTTTCAATTCTATTAAATTTTTATATGGTTTGTAAAACTATTTCTCTAAAAGGTATATGAATTGATAAAATTTGATTAAAATTTAATTGAATTAAAATCAACTAATTATGTTTCTTGTGTAAAAAGAATTATTTGTTACCATATATGTAAATACATATATGTGCACATTATATTAACAAACAAATATGCAATCATGTACTTTATACGAGGAAAACGAAAGATAATTCAGCTTTTATATTATCGATACATATATGTATATAATTTAAAATTTAAATAAATGAACAAAAAGACTGAAAAATCTACCGTTAGTAGTTCGCCATTATGTCACTAGAGGGCTGAAATCTAAGCCACACTTCCACTAAGTTTCCCAATACATATGTGGTTTGTATTTCTTCCTTGGTAGAATCAACGTGATCGTGGTATTAACTACAAAGTATATAGGTAGTAGTATGATATATTTGCAATCTTTAAGTATATCAGTACATGAGAATTTTCTATTATGAAAGCTTTTCATTGTTACCTGAAGTATAAAAAAACACAATTTCTTTTTTAATACATTATATTAGAAAGAAACATTTAGTATGAGTCTTTAGCTCAATATATTACATGTTTATCTATATTATTTGTCTATAATTGTATTACGTATTTATAAAATACTTAAAAATATTTGTGCGTTATCATAACAAATTAAAAGTAAGTAATCTTCATTAAAAAGTATAAAATATTTAATAGTTTTTATGGAAGTATTAACTAAAATAAATATGTTGAATAGTTAACCTATCTTTAGCTTTAAAATTTCTATATGTATACAAAGAGTACATATTAATATATAGGTTAAGATACCTATATATTTAGTAAAGGAAGTACATCTTTCATTTGGACTAATATTGCTAATTAATATACTGCTGAGATTTTATTTTTTTTAATATTATTGCCTGGTTGTACTATCTTATTTATAATAAATGTTTAGATTTCGTGAAAAAAGAATTATATAAACAAGAATTTGTACCAATAATTTTCATGAAAATATATAATTGAGAGAGAGAGATTTTTAATCTATTTTAAATAACTAGACATTAATACTTTATAAAATTGATAACAATATATAAATATCAAAATAAATCTTAGGTTACTTTTTACAAAATGTATACAGATGGTCACAAAAAGATTCAGATACTGCGTATTTTTAGTTTCTAAGCTTTATATTTTTAGTAGACATTCAAAGACCAACAAAAATTATATTATACTATTACACTATACTATGAAGATAACAGGAGAAAAAATCTTTTGAGTTATTGTTTATTGTTGTCTGCATATTAAAAGAAATACTGAAAGAGTAACAATTTTTATGTCATAGAAAGTTTCAGACACAAGATATCAAGATGTCAAGTTGCAAGTGTGCGTTATTTTTGTTACCAATCTGTTCAGAATAAGTCGCAAAAGTTTGAAATTGAATATTTATATTTGTTTTTTATACATGATTACCATGTAAAAAAATACAACAAGTTAATTTTGTAAACTGTGGTACATATATTTCAAGAAATATACATATATTTCATAATAATTTAATTTCAATCATAGCATTTCCAATCATAATAGTTACAATTTTTTTAAATAGAGGGTAATTGTGATTGTCGAAATAAAGCAAAAGATATATTAAACACATATGATGACATAAAAAATCATATGAAGTTAATTGTTTTAATCTTATGTCTTGTATATCATTAAATTTACCTTAATAGTTACTCTCAGATGATATGATATATAAGCAATAGTTTTCCAATTTGAAGAAAAAATAAAATTATTTCAATTATTTGAGACATATTTATTTCCAACATTTAGTTTATATAATTTTATTGTTTGAGAGTAGTAATGAAACTTTTAGTTCTTCCATTTTTTCCTTTTTTAATAGCTGTTTATTGCAACAGAAATATCAATTCATAACAAAGCAAAAATTTTTAAAATTTATATTACTAATCAATATGTAGAAGAAAAACCATTTTATTAAATATTATGTATTATTTTTAGAAATAATGGAGATGGATTATGATGAGGATCGTGGAGCTTGGACAGAAGAAATGACAAGAAGTGAAGAATGCATAGGAGAAGATAGTTTTGATAATCCTCAAGAGATATTAAATGAATGCTTGGATAAATTTAAAACACCAGATTACATTATGGAGCCTGGTATCTTTGCACAACTTAAAAGGTATAGTGATTTATTAAATAGTGCAGTTCACATTAATCTTACTCATTATAGATATATAGTATATTGAATGTATCTACGCAGTTTGCTTCAAAATTTGAAACATATTGCCGAATCATAAGCCAGAGAAACTTAATTCTTATATTGCTAAACAAAATGATTTAGATATTATATATTATATTATATTATATTATATAAGATATTAGGTAATTATTTAGAAGTTTAGCTTTAACAGTGATTTCACTGGTTTTCGAATATATTGTAAAACCCAACATTTGGAACAACTTTTCCTTTCACGAAAATGTTGGATTCTCTTAATTTCCAAGATATTCCCAAGAAACCATCTATAGTGTCAGTACCACACACAGTAAATCCTGCCTATAATTGTGCGTCTGCAACAGGGTATGGGTTGGTGTTGATTACTGACCGACCCATGTCAGTTGGATAAAATGACACCTAACTCAAATCTATATGAACTATAAATAGAAGATAATTCGGGTGGGATCTTGATATACTTGTATTACTCGAGATCCTGAAATTCGATTCGAGTATCAGCAATAGATTTATGTATCAGCATGCTAAATAATTAAAAGTGGGCAGCCTAATTTTTTGTCAATTTAACAAGTCGAATGGGATTGGCAAGGCTCAGAAGCCCAAAATCCAACTATTAGGAAATATTAAGAGGAGATAAAGATATAAAAAGAAACGATGATAATAAGCTTTACATGAATAAATATTCATATTCAAAATTTATATTTAAAATTTTGGAAGAAAATTATTTTTATTTTAATAATAATTTTGCAAATTTGAGATTGTAGAATATTTGACTTCTTTGTATAGAATTTGTAGCGAATAGTGTGTTTTTATTTGCTTATGGTTTTTTTATTTTAGTTTTATACATATTTCGTTTTGTGAAGTTATTGTACTATTTTGTAATTACTTTATCTCCTCCTAATAGCTGGATCTTGGGCTTCCAAGCCTTAAGTCGATTCATGCAATTTTAATTGACACGAAGTTAGGCTGCTTGTTCATGCTGATACATACTTCTATGGTCGATACCCAAATCGAGTTTTAGAATCCCGAACCATTCGGGAGCCCGAGTGATATGGATATGGAGATCCCGCCCGAACTTCTACTGATCCATCCCGAAACCCTGAGAAACAGGGAGGGTCTGCACATTTCTATATATTTTATCAAATCTCATAATAATCATTTCATGTTTTCATATTAAACAATCATGAAAAGACTGAAATAAAATTCTCTATTATAGAATTTATAATTATTACACAAAAATTCATTATGTATATTTAATGATGAAATGGAAACTAAATATTGATGATATTCCTCTTACTACATTCATTAGTTTTATTTAATGAATTTTATTAATACAACATTGTTATTACCTGTAGATATAGGTAAATAATGGATTCATAATTTTATAAAAAATTAAATAATGTTACATACGGGATGAAATTTTCATTTAATGGTACAAAAATATACAAGTAAACATTCTCTGATTTTAAAGACAATATTTGGTAATAATGTTTCTTTGATTATAAGTTACTATGGTCATTAAACTAGTTTTTAATAGAGATTAAAATTTTTTTATTTAATAAAATACTCTCCATTACTTATTTTCCTGCAAAATGTTTTAATAAAGTATATATAGTTTAATCTTTTCTTACTTTTTATTTATTTTAAACAACTATTTAGATTATTATATGGAATGATTACAAAAAGTATTTGCAAGCCATTATATTTATTATAACATTTATATATTAATTAATTAGGTCCCAGTATATTAAATTTTATATCACATAATAGTACTATAGTATAGTAATATTAGTTATATAGTAGTGTTTTCATGTGATTATAAATCTAGAATTTGATAAAGGAATGCTTTATTAGAAAGTAAGGATATGTGCTTTTTTGTAGCTACTATAGATGATGTTAATTTCAATATGTGTATTTAATTATGCACTGGTGCACTGTTTGTGAAATTTAAAAAAAATGTAATGATATTTTTTATATTATAATATATCATTATTTTTCCCACTTTATAGATATTTTCAAGCTGGTGGAAACCCAGAACAAGTGATAGAGTTGTTATCTAAAAACTATACAGCTTGTGCTCAAATGGCAAATCTTCTTGCAGAATGGCTTATTCTTGCTGGAGTTAAAGTTACAGATGTACAAGCAATGGTAGAAAACAACTTAAAAGATATGATATTGAAAACATTTGATCCCAAAAAAGCAGATAAAATCTTCACAGAGGAGGGTGAAGTAAGTTTTTTAATCCTTCATTGATTTTTGAATTAAATATTAAATCTTAGTCAATACTTAAAGTTCAATATTTTGTGTATCAGACTCCTGCTTGGTTAACGGAAATGATACAACATCCTACTTGGCGGTCACTTATTTACAGACTTGCAGAAGAATATCCTGATTGCTTGATGTTAAACTTCACTATAAAGGTAAGATTTCTATTAAAATATTGCTTTTATTCAAATAGGAATTGTTGGAAATATTGTTATTACATATATAGATAAATATAATAGTAGTAATAACATTATACATATAAGAGGTGTGCTCTTTGAACTAAATTCTTCTGCATTATTTGTAGTGTATTATTTGAATCACTTAGAAGTCATGCTAACTAATTCTATAAATTAAAATGCATAGAAAAATGACAATTACAAACATTTTTAAATGTACCTCAGAATTTACCAATTTTTATACTTATAACATAGTTTAATAATAATTCTATAAAAACAAAGTTTTTTTTGAGATGTTGAATATTAAAAAAATAATTTGTGCAGAATTTGAACTCGATTGAATAACGAAAAAGCATGCCCCTGGGTCCTTAAACATTAAAATAATTATTTAAGTATTTATAATAAAATCAGTTTTATTCGATTATTTTCTAAATTATAGATTATATAAAAATTATGTCAGACGAAAGTTATAAATATAGCCAAAATGCACTTTTTATGTTATATTCCTTTTTTTCCGTATAACGGACGGTTTTTGAAAATATAAATGAAAGACTGTGTTACGATCTGGCCTTGATCTTCGGTGTTCGTAACAGTTAGATTTTTCGAGTTATATTTAAATCAAAATGGTAATTGCTGCCACCAGAAATAGTTATTAACTATTTCGATTAATTCGACTCTCATTCACTATTTTTGGAACAAGGCAAACGACTGAATTTTTATCATTAATTATGAAAATGAGGCAACTGTATCTCAGATTTATAAAAACACCTTTTTTCGTAATGTATTCTTATAAAAATCGTTGCGTAGTAAATTTACCTGTGTTAAAAGTATATACAACATGGTGAAACCTTTCTAGGGTGTACTTATATTTCTTAATTGTATGAACCACGAAACCTTAAATATCTCATTAATAAAGAAAATGGACTTATCCTATTTTTATAATAAGTGGCTTATATGTATTTATATTTGGAAGAATTCATCTCAATATATCTGAGATTTGTTCGTCTTTGTTGATTATTAATTTCATGATCATAGAAATTTCTGGTTAAAAGATAACTAGCAGATTGAAATTTGTACACAAATTTTGTACATATATGTATCATCAACTTTTATTATATTACACAAGTAATTTGCAATAATATAATTTTTGCACAATTATATATATGAAATATTTTACAAACATTTAATACGTACTATACAAATTTTATTGAATTTTTGTATCCTTTTTACATTTCTTACAGCTTATATCTGATGCTGGATTTCAAGGTGAAATTACAAGCATTTCAACAGCTGCACAACAAATTGAAGTATTTTCACGAGTTTTAAAAACTGCAATTGCTGGATTTTTGCAAAATACAGAAGATTGGCAGTCAAGTATACAAGAATGTGCAGTAAGTATTATTATTTATGATTTATATTCTGAATCAATTTAAAGTATAATATGTGTATATTATATTTCATACACATACAGAATAAGATTTTTGGAAAGTCTTTTAAGCATAAAGCAATGTCCTGTATAAGAATTCAAGGGCAATATAATATGAAGAAAGGAATTTGTTACGTGAAGGCATTCAAATCAAGTGAAAGTCACTTATATTTTTTTGGATATAGTTTTTGAATGTATTTTCTATAATATAACACACAATAATAAGGTAAATTTAATTATATTGTTTTGTATATAATTTTCTTAAAAATTGCAGAATGTAAAACAAGAAATATAATTTAATTGTAAAAATGTTTAAACAGTCAATGAGAAATTAAGAGAGATTATATTGAGAGAGTAGTTATATATGTATAAAAATTTTCTATCTTTATGTCTTCAACTAGCATAATTCTGACTGCATAGTTCCTTTTTGTAAATACTTGAAATCATTTTTGTACACATAGTTTCATTATATATATATATATATACATTAATAGATAACCTATTAAATGAAATAACCTATATATATGATAATGTAATTTCTTATTCTTAATGTTGCAATCTTTTTGTCTCTTCACAAATTATTCGAATTCACAAGAAGATGATTGATAATACCTGTTATATAGAAGTTGGATTAAATAAGCAGAGAGTACATTATAATTGTAATTTAAAATATGTGTCCAGGTTCATTTCCGTTCCAAATTCTATACCAAAAGCATTCTATATAGAGTAATTCATTTTTTAGTGTAATTTATATCTATAAAATTGGATTCTAATTTAAATATAGTTTCCAAAGTGTTCATAATTATACAATCCTGCTGCATTTTCACATTCAATTTATTCTAACTTATTTCATTGGAATTGAGATTTAGTAATTGCAAGAAAATGTGAATGACTTCCAATTAATTATTTATTTGCTATTCTGTCACAATATATTACTCTTCCAGAGTAATGTCATTTTTATGGAGGCAATAACATAAAATTTGTACGCCAATAGCTTTGATAGCAGAAATAAATAAAATCTATGCCTGGCTGGGTGGACATGGACATGGGATGAGAGGTACACTGTTAAACTTATTAAAGTGGTATAACTGGAAAGTGATATTTTGCTGAAAATATAGAAACTGAAACTTCTTGTACTAGGAAATGAAACAATAAAATATATAAAAAATCAACTCATTAATGAAAGTTCAACCCTGGAAGTCCATTAATACAGCAAATCCTTTCTGGTAACTCATTAAAGGCTGTCGAACAGTAATTGCAATTTCCTAATTTTATTTAGGCTAAAACTTCGTGTAACAGTAGATTATATCCGGAAATATATTTGAAAAACTCATATCAGACCATTGAAATCGCCGTGCGGTATGATGAGCCGCGTGTTACCTGATGCGGATGTCTCAACTTTATATAAATAATAAAACACCCCTCTCAATCATCTTAAACTTCTCAATCATCATCCTCGGAATTCTGATCTTCGTCATTCTGACATGAAATCAAGAATCAAATTCAAAATGTAAATCATCATCCGAAAACATATGGTAGTAATTTTTACAATAATAAAACTGATCGTTTATTAAATTAAATGAAAAAAAAAGAGAAAAATAAATTATGTTTGCCGGAATCATGTTCTTTATGTCAATTGTTCGCTAAGATTCAAAAAAAAATTTAATGCTGCTAGGGCATTCTTTTACATATTTCAGGATAAAATCTGCTATTACATAAAGGTTCAGTCTAGATAAAATAAAAAAATTGTAGTTACCATACAACAGTCTTCCATGAAATACCGGAAAGGATAATTTTCTACTAAACTGAGGATAACTACTCCACTAGAGGGTTGATTTTTTATATATTTTACTGTTTCATTTTCAACTTCTGTACTTTCCGCAAAATTTCACCTTCAAGTTTGACATGTTTGACAGCACATTTCTCTATCTCCCATCCCTACGTTCGTCCAGCCAGGAATTGAATTTGTTCGTTTTTGTTATCAAAACTATCGACACACAAATTTTTAAAGTTTATATTGACTATTATATTGACTACGTAGCAATGACGCTAGTTCCAGGACTATATATAGGGTGTTCTGCTATAGGTGTAGAAAAATTTAAGAGGTGATTCTTGAAACTAGAATAAGGGAAAAATCAAGAATAAAAAAATCGCGTTTTCGGCTAATTTTTAATTGTTAATAACTAAAAAACAAAGTAGAAAACACAATCTTTTTATTCTTGATTTTCATCTTATTTTAGTTTCAAAAATCATCCATCAAATTTTTTTACTCGCTGTATTAACCGAATGTATAGTCCTGACTGTATGTTTAGCCTATGCCAGGCATCATTATCTTCATACAGTATAGATTTATGAATTGTAATTCCTTTAACTCCACCTTAATGAACGCTTTTGTTTTCTGGGAGTTCCTGCTTTCTTTTAGATTTTAATCACCTTCTTCCTTTTTGCTCGTAGTTGCTTTTTATTATAGAGGGACGATATACATATATTTAAAATGTTACAGTGTGTATTTGTATTATAGTAAAAAGTATATTTTTAAAATATTATAATGTCTTTATATAATTTTTTTTTGCCAGAAAATGGTATGTCATGGACAACACACTTACGTCTACAGTCAAGTATTGTTGCAAATTCTTGCACAAGAATCACGTGGTGGATTTATGATGAAAAGGCTTTCTCAGGAAATCACTAAATGCGCTCAACAGAAGTAAGAAAAAGTTTTTATTACTTTATCGAGTATATACAGTCAGAGAATGTTCAATTGTTCTCAACTTAGGATCAATAGAATCTAATAACAAAGAATATTAATAAGTTTGTTTTCCAAATTTCTCTAATTTGTTTAAACAGAGAGCACAAACAAACAGAGACAACATAAATTATCATATGGTTTTCTTAATATTTTGATTATCTTAACTCTTCAGCCACACGATAAAATGTATTATCGATCATAGGACATCGTATACATGCATATGATATTACACTTGATAATGTCATGTAGCAAGCACACAATGTATAAGTAAAGTAATGATAATGATAGTAATGACTAGATTAAGAGGCTAGTAATAGTAACAAGAATAGAGAGAAATGCGGAAATTGTGTAAGCTTTAAAGATTAATGTTTGTTGCTTGTTTATTTACAAATATAGGGAAATTTTGGATTTTGTCAGAAGATAAACATAATGTGCCGTTTTTTTTTACGTGATGGAAATC